>NW_006399976.1:1978658-2017364 GCF_000299155.1 Elephantulus edwardii
CCTCCCCTGGGGGAAAGCCCTCCCCCAGGGAGCAGGACCAGATCCCACTCCTGACACCTGCCCTAAAGCTCTGCCTCCATCAGCACCAAACAACCAGAGCACAGGGGCTCATCAGTAAATTCTCTTTAAGCTGAAGATCTGAGGGATGTGCCTATGTGAGAAAATCCAAGAAGCCCCAGAGCAGGCATCATGCAGCTGTCAAAAGAAGTGTAGAGTATCTCTTTGTACTGATATAGCCCCTAAGTGATTGAGATAAATGACAGATTACAGGAGAGGATATTCTATTCTGGGTAAACAAGAAGTACCAGTATGTGTAGGGGTTTTCTATGCCTCCTTTTACCAAAATCCTATTGAAAGGACGAGGAAACACATGGGAATGCATCCACATAGCATGGAAATGCATCCACATAGCAGAGAGAGGGCTTGGGAAGGGGGCAGGGTTACAAGGGAGATCTGGGGTCTCTTTACTGTTGTTTTGACTTTGAACCATCGTCACAGGGTTCCTGAGGCTGTAATCCTCTGGAGGAGCCCTTGGCACGAACAGCTAAGGACTGGGCTACTAACTAGAAGGTAGGAGGTTTGAACTCACTCAAGAGGCATTTCAGAAGAAGGTCTGCTGATCTTCTTCCTAAAATCAGCCCCTGGAAGACTCGAGGAGCACTGCTGCCATGAGTTGGAATCACCTCGACAACAAGCCGTGGTTACTCGTATGGCATTTGATTGCTAGAGCTTTCTTCAGCATCGCCAGAAGGTGAATTCAAACTGCCAACCTCTCCATTAACAGGCAAGTACCAAGAAGTTGTGCCACCCAGTCTGTACCTCACGGTACACAAGAACCAGCTAAAAAGGGATCAACATCCTAAATCTTAAATCTAAAGTTGCATATTTCATGGAAGACAAAAATAGGGGAAAAGCTTTTGTTGTTTTGTGCCATCGAGGCAGAAATGACTCACAGCTGACTCTCCAGCGGGTTTTCAGAGGCCAGTAAATCACATGAGCGGAGACTGCCCATCCTTCTCCCGTGGAGCAGCTGGTGGATTCAAACTGTGTGCCTTTGGGATTGCAGCACCACAAACCCCAATCTACAACAAATACAGACTATCAAACATAACTTACTCACCCACTGCCATTCAGTCTCTTCCAACCCACAGTGACACACCATCAGGTTTCTGTAACTATCAGTCTTAACGGGAGGAGACTGCTCATCTGCTTCCCACAGAACAGCTAGTGGATTCAAATAACAGACAAGTGGCCTTTCGGATGGCAACACACCACTGCCGTGGCCTACGTCACTAGAGCTATGACGTAAGCAGAGTATCAGACACAACTAAAATGCACAAGCAGCAGAAGACAAACTAGGTAACTGGGGTCTCCTAAACTTAAACTTATCCTCATCCTAAGCTTTTGTCAAAAGGGGGTGGGGAAGAATCTACAGACTGCAAAATACTTTTGGCAATACCGTATCTGAAAAACGTTTAATCTCTGACACATTTATGAAACTCCAACACCACCTCAACCACAAAAACCCAAATAACCCAATTCAAAAAATAAGCAATGAAAATTAACAGGTACACTTCACTAAAGAAGCGAAGAAACATATGAAAGATGTTTGCACTCATCAACCGTTGTGGTGGTGGTGGTTGCTGTGGACCGATGAGTCAGAACTGACCCCCAGCTGACCCCCCAGCAAGTTTTCAGCGGCAGTAAACTGCACGGCGGAGCATAGCTGTCCTTCCCCAGTGGAGCAGCTGGTGGATCTAACGATACACCTTCGCGTTGGTAGCCCGATTCCTTACCACTGAGCCACCAGCTCCTAAATCAGAACTACAAAGAGTTACCATCTCACCCTCACAATGATGGTACTGAAAAACAAAAGCCAGAAATGATAAATGCTGGTGAGGCTGTGGGAAACTGGAACACTGCCTGTGGGACTGTGAAATGGTGCAACCATTATGGAAAATGATGTGTTGCTGTTAGGTGTCTGATGTGAGTACAACTCATCGCAACCCTACAAACACCAGATCTGAACCTTGTCCTATCCTGTGTCCTCACAATCTGTGACACACCTGAGCCCACTGCTGCAGTCACTATGTCAAGCTACACGGTGGACGATCTTCCTCTCCTTTGCTGTCCCCTCCACCTTGTCAAGCTTGACGCCCTTCTCCAACGAATAGCCTCTCCTACCAACGTGCCCCAAGTATGTAAGATGCGAAGCTTTCTCTTTGCTTCCATAAAGCATTCTGGCTGCACCTTCTCCATGACATCTCTCTTGTCCTCTTGGCAGCCCAGGTGATATTCAGTTCTCTCCTCCAACACCTCAGCTCAAAAGCATCACTTCTTCTGTCATTTTTTTTTCACTGTTAGCTCTCAGATGCACAGCAAGTGACTGAAAAGACCATGGCCTGAATCAGACACACCTTAGTCTTCAAACTGACATCATTGCTTCAGTAATTTGGACAGATCGCTGTCTGCAGACTTTCCCAGCGCAGTATGTCTCCCAATCTCCTGACTGCTGGTACCAAGGGTATAAATTGTGGATCCTAGGAAGATGAAGCTGTTGACAACTTCCATCTTTTCTCATGATGTTGACGATCAGTCCACTGGTAGGACTTTCTATTTTCTTGATGTTGAGATGCAATCTATAGTGAAGGCTTTGCTCCTCTGAAGGAAGTGATTCAATTATTCCTCACTTTCAACAAGCAAGGTTGTGTCATCTACATAACACAGGTCGTTGATGAGTCTTCCTCCAATTTTCTTCTAACCCAATTCTCTTTCAGAATCCAGCTTCTCAAATAATTTGCTCAGCAGAGAGACTGAACAGGGATGGAGAAAGGATACAACCTTGACGTACACATTTCCTAATTTTAAGATATTCAGTGTTCCCTTGCTCTGTTCGTACAACAGGCTCTTGGTCAAGGTATAGGTTTCACGTGAGCACAATTCTGTAAGAGGCAGAAATACCTTATGACCCAGCAATCATATTCCTCGGCATATATCCTAAAAAGAGAACAGTGACACAAACAGATATATATACACACTTATGTTGATGAAATATTTTGCAACTGTGCACTATTTACAATAAATGAAAGATGGGAACAATGGAAACGTCTGCCAATTAATAAAGGGATAAACAAATCATGGTGCAGACAATGGGATATCATGCAACAATAAAGAAAAATGACGAACCTATGAAACACCTAACAGCATGGATGAACCTGGCAGGCATTATGTTGAGTAAAAGGACACATTTTGCATTCGATCACTAACAGGCTCCTGTGCTCCCCTTCAGTTGACAGATAGCCCTCTCTTCTCATGCAGCTCAGCCACTTTGCTGAGACATGACAGTGAAGGTTGGAATAAACAGATTTGGCCACATTGGATTCCTGGTCACCAGGGCTGCTTTTAACTCTGACAAAGTGGATGTTGCCATCAATAACCCCTTCATTGCCTTCAACTACATGGTCTATATGTTCCAGTATGATTTCACCCATGGCAAGTTCAATGGCACTGTCAGGCCTGAGAATGGGAAGCTGGTCGTCAATGGGAAAGCCATCACTATATTCCAGGAGATTCCGCAAGCGTCAAGTGGGTGATGCTGGTGCTGAGTATGTTGTGGAGTCCACTGGTGTCTTCACAACATTGGAGATGGCTGGGGCTCACTTGAAGGGTAGTGACAAATGGGTAATCAACTCTTCACCTTCTACCAATGCCCCCCATATGTGCGATGGGCATGAACCATGAGAAGCATGACGACTCTCTCAAGATGGTCAGCAATGCCTCCTGCACCACCAAATGCTTGGCCCCCCTGGCCAAGGTCATCCATGACAACTCTGCCATCATAGAGGCAGTCATGACCACAGTCCATGCCATAACTGCCACAGAGAAGACTGTGGATGGCCCCTCTGGAAAGCTGTGGCGTGATGGTCGTGGAGCTACCCAGAACATCATCCCTTCATCTACTGGTGTTGCCAAGGCTGTGAGCAAGGTCCTCCCTGAGCTGAATGGGAAACTTACAGGCATGGCTTTCTGTGTCCCCACCCCTCAATGTGTCAGTGGTGGATCTGACCTGTCATCTGGAGAAATCTGTCAAATATGATGACACTAAGAAAGCAGTAAAGCAGGCATCAGAAGGGTCCCTCAAGAACATCTTGAGATACCCTGAAGACCAGGTCATCTCCTGTGACTTTAGCAGTGACACCCACTCTTCCACCTTTGATGCTGGGGCTAGATTGCCCTGAACGACCACTCTGTTAAATTCAATTGCTGGAATAACAATGAACTTGGCTACAGCAACAGGCTGGTTGACCTGCTGGTTCACATAGCCTCCAAAGACTAAGAGCCCCTTGGACCACCAGCCCAGCAATAGCATTAGAAGACAGAGAGACCCTCAGCTGCTGGGGAGTCCTTTCCCAACTCAATCCCCAACTCCCCCACCCCCCCAAAAAAAAGGTCAAGAACAGGTTTACGTATAGAGAGAGCAACATTCTTTGATGGCTATCAGGGGTGGGAATCACTGGGGATGGAAAGTCACTAATTAGACAGACATGTTAATTCTGGTGAAAGGAAAGGCAATGCACAACACAGCACTTACAAAACGACAAAGGACACCAAGAAGTGAGGAGAACAAAGGCCAACACAGTACATACAATGTTCCTCTGTTAGCCAGAGGACTTTCCAAGAATATGTACATTCCACTTCTTATGCATCCAGAAGTTGGTCAGTGAATAAGGATGACAGAAGAAGAATCGATCCCTACGAACTGTGGTGCTGGAGGAAGAGGACTGACTAGTCCATGGACTGCCAAAAGAATGAACAAGTCTGCCTCAGAGCAAGTACAGCCAGGGTGCCTCTTGGAGGCAAGAACAGTGAAACTTTGTGTCACATACTCTGGGCATGTTGCCAGAAGAGGTCAGTCCTTGGAAAAAGATATTATATTGGGAAACGCTATGCGGGTCAGAGAGAGAGGAAGACCTTCAACAAGATGGATCGACACAGTGACTTGTGACAACGAGCTCGAGTTTATCATAAATGGTGAGAATGACACAGGAGACGGTGAGGTTCATATCTGCTGTTCAGAGTTGCTAATTTCACATTCTAATCACTGAAAAATTAGAACTGTATCTTGAGTGCATGTCTGAACAATTTCAGATTGCAGAATTTCTTCATCTTTGGCTTTGGTCATTTGTGCATAAATTGGAATAATCATCATATGAACCAATCTTCATGTAGACACACGAGTATTATCCTCTCACACACAGTGTGATTCAGAAATGTTCTTTCTGACAATGAACGTGATGACATTCCTCTTCAATCTGCCAGCATAAACAGACCACATGACTAGATCATCCTGCAGGACTGACGCCAGTCCATTTCAGCTCACTAACCGCCTAGGATAGCAACCTGCAAGCATTCCTTTTCCTTTCTGATGACTTCCAAGGTTTCCTAGATTTATACTTCATACATGTCACATTTTAGTTTTTAATGAGTGCTAGCAGCTGTTTCTTCTCACTTTGAGTCAAGCCACATCAGTAAATGAGGGTTCCCAAAACTTAATTTCATCAAGATCTTTAAGGCCAATTCTCCTTTGAAGAGGCAGCTCTTCCCCAGTCATATTCTGAAGGTCTTCCAACCCGAGGGACGCACCTTCCGACACTGCGGCAGACAATGTCCTGGGCTCTTCTGTGGGCTTTCACTGGCCATCTTGGATCAGCAGTGGGTCAGTAGTTCCTCCTTCCTGCTGTCTTAGCCTGGATGCTCTCCTGAAACCTGGGCACCACGGTGAACCTGCTCATACGTGGACTACTGCTCGCATAGCTTTGAGCATCAAAGCACCATAGGCGTCATCACAACATGACAAACCGATAGAGAAGAATGGTGGGCTAGGAGAACAGTGCAGCACCAGGACCACTGGTGATATGTGGACGACACAACCTTGCTTACTCAAAGTGAAGAAGACCTGAAGCATTTACTAATAAAGATCAAACACTATAGCTGTCGGTATGGACTGCACCTCAACATAAACAAAGTAAAACCCCTCAAAAGTCAACCAGTGAAGTAACATGATACACAGAGAAAAGACTGAAGTTGTCAAGGATTTCATTCTGCTTGGATTCACAATCAATAGCCATGCAATCAGCAGTAAAAAAAGTAATGATATACTGCACTAGGTAAATCGACTTCAAAAGTCCTTCAAGGTATTGTTGTTGTTACATGCCATCGAGTAAACCACAACTCATAGTGACCTTATGCACCTGCTCTGAAGCCTGCTCTGACTGGAGCCAATCTCACTCTCTCTGACACATCTACCCTCATTTCCTCTCCTGTGTTGTCCCTCCACCATTCCAAGCATTATGTTCTTCTTCAAGGACTGGTCTCTCCTGGCCACATGCCCAAAGCATGTGAGATGGGAACTACAAAATCCTTGCCTCCAAAGAACAGCTTGGCTTTACCCTCTCTAGGACAAATTGGTTCGTTCTCTTGGTAGTTCATGGTATGTTTAATACTCTTCTCCAGCACCACAATTCAAAGGCATAGATTCTTCTTCAGTCATTTTTGTCACTGACCAGCTCTCTGATGCATAACAACTAATTGCAAAGACCATGGCTTGGATCAGGCACACCTTAGTCTCTAAACTTACATCATTGCTCTTTAGCACTCTGGTGAGGTCCCTGACAGCAGATTTTCCTAATGTAATTTGCTAGTAGCAAGAAGCTGCGCTACAATCCCAAAGGCATGCGGTTTGAGGCCACCAGTTGCTCTGCAGGAGAAGGATAGGCAATCTTCTCCTGTGCGATTAACTGCCTCTGAAAACTCGCCAGAGAGTCTGCTATGGGTCGATTCAGACTCTATGGGACTCAACAACATTGGCAAGAGTGTTGATTGTGGAACCAAACAAGCTGAAATTATTAATAATTTCAATCTCTTCTCCAGATATCATGATGCTGCCAATTGGCCTAATGGTGAGAATCTTCATTTTCTTGATATCGAACTTCAATCCAGATTGCTGACTACAGTCCTTGACCCTCTAATCATTCTGAAGACTAAGGTATACTTGACCCACGTCACGATATTTTCAGTTGCCTCAGATGCATGTCAAACTTGGGCAAAAAATAAGACTGAAGAGAACTGATACCTTTCAGAAGTAGCTTTGGTAAAAAAGTACAGAATATAGCCATAGACCACCAAAAGAACAAACAAGTCTGTGTTGGGAGAAGTGAATCTGAGTGTTCCTTAGAAGCGGGGATGGTGAGACTTCACCTCATGTTCTCAGGACATACTATCAGGCGAGCCAGTCCCGGAGAAGAACGTCATGCTTGGTAAAGCAGAGGGCCAGCGGAAAGGAGGAAGACTCTGAAGGAGACGGACTGACATAGTGGCTTCAACAATGGGCGTCGACCCCAGCCATGACCACAGGTTAGGATCGCAAAGGGGACACCTGATAACATGGTCAACAGTATAAACACATACAACCCTGGAACAACAGTAAGTAACCATCTCTGAGTGAGTATAAGTAGATATGTACATGAAATAGGTGTGAGAGGTTACTCAAGACTACACTCACAGGTATGTTTTCCACATACTTAACTCTATGAGTTCCCTCAGGGGTGGGAGGTCACAGCCATAGAAACTTTTCAGTCACTGGGTTTGATAAGGACCCTCACCTAGGGAGACAGCTAGGACGACTGGCACGACTCAGCACATAACACAACCTTCTCCATCCCAGTTTGGGGAGTAGAACCTGGGGCTGTAAAAGTCTGCATCATCCAGGACCCTCGAATCATCCATGCATTTCAAGTATTCATAAACCTAACTGAACACAGAACTTGAAGAGAAAGGACCCAGGATATGTACAGACTGCAGGTGAGGGTTTTTATCTGTTTGGCTGGTTGTCCTTTCAGTCCTCAGGACACGCTGCCTGTCATTACTGTATGTGGTAGTCAACTTGACAGGTTTTAAATGAATTTTGCTTTTAACATTCAGGTATGACATGCCCTCTCCACCCCCGACCCTCGCCCCGCCAGGTTAATTCTGCTTTACACTCTTCAGAACATTCACAAGCTGTCCAAGTCAAACCTCCATTGGGAGCTCTGGTGGCCTAGTGGGAGAAGCCGCACTGCAATCCCCAAGTCAAACCTACAACACAAGTAAGCCCACGCCTGCGGCCTCTGCGCCCTCAGCCTTCTCCCCTGGACGTTACCCAGGCTGTTTGTTTTATGATCTTTTTTCCACTGTGTTTTTTTTTTAACATTAGCATTACTGTCAGCCATGAAATCTGACAAACAAAGGAAACAGCCTGTCCGTTCCGGACAGTAACCACCCTCTGTGGAATATTATATCGCTGCCAATAAGACAGCAACTTCAAAATGAGTGGAAAAAACCCACAACGATGGCTCAAGTTCTGTTTACAACTAGCACAAAATGAAACAACACATGAAGAGTTCAGAATGCAGTATGTCAAAAGGCGAATGGTGCTGTTTCCTGCGTGGAATGCCACAGTTTCTCTCCCCATTCTCTGTGAGAACTTCCAAATCCATTTCCATGGAAGTGGTTCTGACTCAAGATCCTGGAGGACGGAACAGAACAGCCCTGGGGGGTTTCAAAGACTGTCGTCTTTATGAAAGCAAGACTGTGCTATCATTCTCTTGTGAAGCACCTGGTGGATTTGAACAGCTGACCTTCCAATTAGCAGTCAAGTGCTTAACCAACGTAGTGGGATTATTCTAGTGTGCTGAGGGAAGATACTAACACATACATGTAAAGTCTGGTACTCAAGCCCCTGCACATTCCAGCAGGGGTGTCCCCACTGTTCTCTAGGGATCCAGACGAGGGAGGGAGGGAGAAGAGTCTTGAGAGAGACCAAGAGAGAAAGAGAGATGAGAGAGGAGAGACAGACAGATGGAGGGAGAGAGAGAGAGAGAGAGAGGCAGAGATACAGAGAAAGAGCGTGGAGGATATGGGAAAGGCAGTGACTGCTGAGGACCCTTTGTGAACGAGCAGGCCGAGATGCCCATCAAAGCCCAGCGCACACAGCCACAGTCCAGCCGCTGGGGGCACTGCTCCGCATACCCAGGCTCCAGCCTTCAGAGTGCGTCAGCAGACGTGCCTAAACTGTGGCTCCAGCAGAGTGAGGCGCAGGGTGAAACCACCTTTCGGGAGCAGCTGCTGGGTTCCAGAAGCCCACGATGGTCCAGCCTAAAGTCTGTCTGTCCCTAGAGTTCTGAATCTTCTCTGAGGGATGGCCTTGGGTGGTGGGACCCCCACTATGCTGGCTTCCTGTCACAGATTAAATGATGTCCCCAAAATCCATGTGTTGTAAATCCTAACCTCTGTGCTGTGGTTAGAATCTCCTTTGGGAACCGACTGTGTTTGCTACACTAATGGGACAGGGTTAGTGTAGGGTCCCTCTGAGTCAATCTCGCTTGAGCTAAAAGGGATTAAACAAGTGAGTGGAAGAGAGACTTGGAGAGAGATGTCAGGACACATGGAGAAAGTCCAGGAGCAGAGCTGCCCACAGAGTAGACAGGCCTTGCCTTAGAGACGGCACCGCACTTCACACCTCTCACCTCCTAAACTGTCACAGTCAGAACCACTGGCTGTGGGATCTGTCACAGCAGCATTAGAGAACTCAGACACTGCCAAGGCAGGGGGAGGCAAACTGGGGCACCAGCTCCTGAGAGAGGATCTCTCAGGAGGGCATCACACGAAGCTGGCGACACAGATACCCCACGAAGCAGAGGGTATGGGGGCACTGTGAGGCTGCTCCCCTGGGCATAGCCCAGTGGTGTGAACTCCCAGCCCCCCCATTGCAGCAGCACATCCGGCGCTTGCAGGCACCTCACCGGGAAGGACTTGATGGACCAAACGATCTCGCTGTTCTCCGGCACCCACTTGACACTGCCCACAGTGGTCTTGAACTTGGGTGAGTCGGCGTCGTTGGGCACAGGGATGTGGATCTCCACATTGTTAGCTGTTGAACGCCGCTTGAACTGGCTCTTGGCCTGGATGAGGACACGTGGCTCCTGAGGCTCCCTCCACACAGACTGTGGAGTTTCAGTCCTACCCTGTACCCGTGGGTACAGGAGGTCCTTCTACCAGCCCAGCCCCACCTCCTAGGACACAGGTCCCCTGCAGTGAAGCTTGGCCTGAGGATGCATCTCAGGAAGGGGTACCTTTGCTTAGCTTTTCTGGGCACTAGCTGTGGCCCTTTCCCCATGGGGGCAGCACATCCAAGGACGGGAGCAGCCCAGCTAATGGGCAGAATGTGTCCCTGATACTCTAAGCCCTTCTCATATCAGAGCTCACAGTGAGGGACACGGGTTAAGAAGGAGGTCGGGGAGGGACACAGGGCTCACGGAGGAGTCAGGAAGGGACACAGGGGTTAAGAAGGGGGTTGGGGAGGGACACAGGGATCATGGAGGGGTCGGGGAAGGACGTGGAGCTCACGGAGGAATCAGGGACGGACACGGAACTCACAGAGGGGTCAGGGAGGGACACGGAACTCACAGAGGGGTCAGGGAGGGACACGGAACTCACAGAGGGGTCAGGGAGGGACACGGAACTCACAGAGGGGTTAGGAGGGAGAATTCATGGTGGGGCTAGCACCGCGGGAGGAGAGACCAAGCACACACCTTGATCATGTACTCAATGCGGCTGTGGGAATGCTTCTCGATGACAGACTCGATCCATATCAGGGGCTTCACCTGTCAGGAGAGCAAAGGCCACATCCACACCAGGTCAAGACTCTCAGCCGTGTGCCCTCTGTCCCCCAGTGCACCCCAGGGCTGTGGGGTGATCTCCAGTGGTGCCAGAGCTGTGTGGTCAGTGGGGTCAGTTCCTCAGGGGGGAGCTGAGGAACTCAGAGCTCCTCACCCCAGGCCACCAGAGGCAGGGTAGCAGGGGTGTAGATGAAAACTCCCAGCATTTACGGGCCTACCCTCTGGGTTCTTACTCTCAATGCCTTTGAGATCTGGCCACTCCCACAAATAGAAGAGCAGGTCACTAAGAACACTGGGCCACCTCCCTGGTCCTCAACTCCACAGATGAGGAGGCCTGCTGGCCCCTCACCCCCGTCTCCACCTAGGCCCCGTGCAATGACTCACGTGAGTGTTGAGGCGATAGGACATGAGTTCGAACTCGCCGTCAGGGGGGATGAAGGAGATAGTGCGGTCGTTCTCGAAGCGGGAGAGCCGCACGCACTGGTGGAACTTGACGTCCTCCAGCTCCACGGACTTGCTCTTGCCTCCTGTGGGAGGCAGGACGCAGTGAGGCGGCCCAGCACAGAACAGACTCTAGACCCTAAGCTACCCTCCGCAGCACTCCCACCACAGTGCCACTCTGGAGAGAAGACCTCCCAGATGAGGGGAAGCACCTGGGACACAAGCATGGAGGGCCCAAGTCCTGTGTACCCTCACGCTTCATGTGCCCCACCAGGGCAGGACTGGACACCATGGCACCCAGACCCAGGAGCAAGTGCAAGTGCAAGGGCTGAGGAGGGGTCCCCAGACCCTGGACCTGCTGGCCACCTGGTGCCAGATTTCCCTGGCACAGAAGGGCTGTGCACTCGGCTCTTGTCCGTGTCTGTGCCCAGACTACCCTAGAAAGCAGGAACACGGGGTGGTTGGTGTGGAAGGGTGCACTTCATGGGAGATGTGACGTGCCACCTCAGCAGGGAATGGGGATTGGGACCAAAGAGTGAGGTCATGGGTCTGAGAAGGGTCAGGAGAACAGCGTGGGTGGGGCAGGGTCCTGAGGCCTGGCTGTGCCGACGGACACTCATGACATGGTCCTTTCTGGGTGTCACCGCCATGGACGCCACTACAGGGTTTCCACGCTCCTGGGTGCCCACACCCAGGCACTGGTTCACACAGCCTCTCTCCGTGTGACACGGAGCTTCCGTACTCCTGAACTGGTGCAGAACCGCCACTCTCCTCCACTCGGGCCCTGGCCCCCGGGACGCGTCCCGCGGGGGAGCGCTGCCTGCCCACGCCTGGTACTCACGGCCTGTGTTGTCGAAGAGCACCTTGTCGTTGAGGCCCAGGCGCAGCTCGGGCATGCCCGACAGGAAGACCCGCATCTTGATGGAGCCCACGATCTCGCTGCGCAGCACGTTCCCATTGGCACTCACCTGGGGGTGGGCAGCTGTCATGAGGGGAGGTCAGGCCCTGCGTCTCCCACCCAGGCCGCCTCCCATCACCCCCACCTCCACGCCCTAGTGACCGCTAGCTGGCAAGCTTTTCAGTCCCCATCTGGTCACCCCAGGCCTTAGGCCATACCTGCCCCCCAACAAGGGCCCTCACCACTGTGGGCCTGGAACCCTGTCCGAGTGACCAAGTCCCCAGTCCTCATCGCTGGCACCCAGCTGCCCTGTCCAGGGATTGCTCTGACCCCCAGGCAGACCGTGGCTCCACCTAGGCCTCCACCCACACTGACTGCCCTGCCACTCCAGACTGAACATTCTGGAATCTCTTCCTCTGCCTGGGCTTGGGGAGGCTCTGGCCGTGCCCAATGGCCCTCACCCCTTTGTGCTCCCCTGCCAACAGGGAGTCTGGCAGTCACCACCAATGAATGCAGAACAGAAACAAGCCCCCCCTACACCAGCCACACGCTGCCGTTGACGACCCCCTCCAGTGAGGACAGCTTCAAACCTGCCGGCCTACCACCAGGTGGGTACTGGGGGCCCTCCCCTCAGTGACTCAGGATGGGGACACTGGGGCTCACCAAGGGGGCACTGTGAAATCACTGTGGCTAGAATCAGCCTTTCTTCAACCTGGGGTCCTTCCATGAACTAGAAAGTCTACAGTGGTGGGAGCTACAGGGGCTGCAAGCTCAGGCCCTGGGGGGCTGCTCCCCACACCCGCCTCCACGTCGTATCACGGCCCCTCCCAGCTCCCTGGCTACTGCCCATGACCACTCCCCAACACACAGAGCCGCCCACCCCACCCACCAACTCCATTCACTACAGCCTCTCCTGTCTCTCCAGGCTGGTCAGGGACTCCTCGATTTGCATCTGTGCTCCTGTGGGTCACAGCTCTGGTTAAGGATGTGTGCCATCTGGGTTCCAGACTCTGAGGCAAAGACCAACTTGCTCTCCAGTTGGACAAGCAGGCTCACACTGGGGCATCTGAGCACATGCCTGGGCCCAACCTTGGCCTCAGGGACCAGGAAGAAGAGCAGGTTCCTGGGTGATTCCTCGTGGACCTGTGGAGGGACAGTGTCCTCCGGGTATTGCCTCGTGGCTGGGGGGCCTCCACCCAGCACTCTCCAGTCCAGTCCTAGTGGGAGTGGCTCCCCTCTCGTGATGGGCTAAGTTCTGACTCAGCAAACAATTCACACAAGAATCTCCAGGCCAGGAGCACAGGAGTGCAGTCCGTGAGACTGTCTCAGCTCACAATTTAAACGTAAAAAGCAAGCAGGCTTACACAGAATCCTGGGAAGCTTCAGGCAGGATTCACTAGCAGTAGTTCCAATCTGGGCAGAGAGTTGCTCAGTATACACATTGGGAACATCCATGCCGGCCCACTTAGTGTCTGGGACAACCATCCATGCAGGCCTACTCTGGTGTCCAAGATGACAGTGCAGGCTCACTCCAGTGTCCATGATGGCCACAGACCCATTCCAGCATCTGGGATGGCAGTGCAGGCTCACTCCAGTGTCCAGGACAGGCATGCAGATCCACCCCAGTGTCTGGGACAGCCACACAGATCCATTCCTGTGTCCAGGACAGCCATGCAGATCCACTCCAGTGTCCAGGACAGCTATGCAGATCCACTCCAGTGTCCAGGACGGTCAATGCAGATCCCCTCCAGGGTCCAGGACAGCTATGCAGATCCACTCCAGTGTCCAGGACGGTCAATGCAGATCCCCTCCAGGGTCCAGGACAGCTATGCAGATCCACCCCAGTTCTGGGACATCATGCAGATCCCCTCCGATATCCGGTACAGCCGTGCAGATCCACTCCAGTGTCCAGACAGCCACACAGACCCATTCCTGTGTCCAGGACGGCAGTGCAGGCTCATTCCATGAAGACCCATTCTAGTGTCTGGGATGGCAGTGCAGGTCCACTCTGGTGTCGGGATGACCACGCAGACTCACTCTGGTGTCCAGGACCACCACGCAGGCCCACTCCAGTGTCCAGGACAATTACACAGACTGACTCTGATATCCGGGATGGCCATGTAGATTCACTCTGGTGTCCAGGACCACCATGTAGATAGACTACTCTGGTGTGTGGGCCAACCACAGAGTCCCAATACGATGTTGAAGACAGCCATGCAGGCCCACTCTGGTGTCCAGGATGGCTATGACGGCGCCTCCAGTGTCAGGGACAAGCACGCAGACTCACTCCAATGTTTGGGACAACAGTGCAGGGCCACTCCAGAATCAAGGACAACCATGCAGGACCTTTCTGAAGTCTAGACCCACTCTGCTGTCTAGAACAGCTGCAGAGGCCTACACCGGTATCCAGAACAGCTGCCTAGACCCACCCTCATGTCCAGAACAGCTGCCCAGGCCCACATAGGCATATGGGCATTCATGCTTGTGTCTACAATAGCTGTCCAGGCCCATACTGGTGTCTGGAACAGAGGTGCTAAGTCCCATGCATATGGACATTCACGCTGGTGTCTAGAACAGCTGTTCATGGCAAGCAATGGTGTTCAAACAGCTTCCCAGGCCCCACTGCTGCCCTCGACGGCTGCCTAGAACCACTCTTGTGTCTAGGCATGGTTAAGCAGGCCCACACTGGTGTCTGGGATGGCTTTGCACATCCACATATTATCTGGACAGTTACTCCTGCCCATTTCGGGCCTAGAACTCCCATATACAACTTAACTGAAGAGTCTAGGATAGCCACGCACTCTCATGCTGCTGTCTGAATCTCGATGCAGAGCCACAGCACAATGTACAGAAGAGTTCAACATGGATGCGTCCCAGCCACCTGCTTTCTAGAATCAGGGCACTTCATCACGGCTCATATAGCAGAATCAATCATGTCCATTCAGATACCGCCAAATGAGGCCATTCAAGACCGAAGCCAAACCACCACGGCTCATCTAGTTCCCTGTCAAACAACAGGCAAGTCCATGTGGAAATCGGCATGCAACTCCCTTTCTTGGCCACTGGCCACCTGCTACAACTATAAAACCTGGTAAAGGCTCAGTGCAACCATGGGACACTGGAAAGTAATGGCCAGCAGAGGGTCAAGGAGGGCCATTGCAAGCTGTGTACCCCCCAGGGTCAACGGATGCCAGGAATGACACAGCAGCACAAAGTGCTCTGGGAAAGCAGCCCCATCTGGCCGCGAACTAGATGGGTTCTTGATATCCACAGCCCACGCACTGGTCTCGCTCTCATTCTGGAGCCCAGGCCCAGGCATCTGAAGGTGTAAGGCAAGCTCCAAAAGGGTGGGGCAAAAGTCACTGCTCTTTTCTCTTTCTGCCCTACTTTACTTCAGTCAAGGAAATGGCCTGCTCATAAATATTTATGACAGAATAGGGAACCTGAATTCCCAAGACTTTAAATGTTTAACGGCAAGAATCAAAAGGGAAGAGTCTTAGGCAAGCAGAATATACCAGGAAGACCATAAGAGGGAGAAGCTTGTGAACGTAAGCTTGTAGAGTTGAATATGACCCAGGTTACCCCCGAGAACGAATGGAGCCCACAGGAGGTTGGGTGGGTGGGACTATGGCCTGAATCTAGACAAACTAACTGCCAGTATAAACTAAAGCATCAGTGTTTCCTATATGATATCCACAAGATCTAGAATTTTAATATTTAAAAAAAGGTCCAAAGTATATGCACACCCATGTTTATTGTGGCTTTGTTTACAATAGCAAGGAGTTGGAAACAACCTAAGTGACCATCAACAAACAAATGGATAGAGAAGCTGTGGTATATTCACACAATGGAATACTATGCTGCATTGAAAAACAAGGAACTCTCATGCAATATTATTCAAAATGGGTGACCCGGGAGGACATTATGCTGAGTGAAATATATGAGTCACAAAAGGACAAATACTGCATGGTGCCACTGTTGTAAAACAGGACTGACATTGGGGGTGGGGGGGAACTGAGAAAGATGGGTTCCATAATGTATACTGCATTGGAACAGATGACAGAGAGAGAACTGTTTAAAAGGGATATGTGATTAGGTATTTTTGTCATGATGAGAATCCAGAGCGAAGGCTGCATAGTGGAGTGGACCAGGGAGGAGGGATTATAAAACAATGAAAGAATTTTTTCACTTTTCCAAGAGGGTAGTGTACTAGACTAGGGGGGAGAGTTGGGAGGGGAGAAAAGTGCAACAATGAATGAATGAATGGAAATCCAAAGTCTCTGTAAATCTTCATTGAAATGAATAATAAATAAAAAAAAAAGTCTAAGACACAACCCCAAATTATTCAGCATAATTCATGAAAATGCCAGCTTCCATGTGGAAATTCAATCAACAGACATCAAGACCAAGATGGCACAGAACTGCAATTTTTCAACAAAGACCTCAGGCAGCTTTTGGAAAAACTACAGATATTCTTGGCAATAAATACTAAATTATCTCAGCAAAGACACTGAAAATGTCAAGAAGACTCAAAGGGTATTTTAGAAGTGAAAAGTATATTAATGGGAATTAAAACCCAAAAGACAGACTCAACGGCAGAGTGAGAATATCACCAAAAAAGGCTGGCTGGTGTGATGATGCACCAACAGAGATGGTCCAATCTGAAGCAAGAGAAAAAGGAATGTGCACCAGGACCGGCAAGACAATAACAAAAGGGCCAACATTCAGGCCACTGGGATCCTGAAGGACAAGTGAATGTGTGCAGTGCTGAACATATACAACTGTGCGCCGTGTAATGTCCACTCAGGCAATGTCCATCTACATGCAGGTCAGTGGACCTCAACTTGCAGGTTGGTGATGCACGCACACGGCCTGGCTGGGTTCAAGTTGTCTTCAGAGACCTCTACATTTAAAAATCTGCTGCTTTGCTGAGATTAAACTGAAATCTATCTGGCAAAGGATCACCCACCTCAAACTGACTCGCTTCCCTTGAGTCAATGACGACTCATGGTGACCTTCCACGGAGTTACCAAGGCTGTAAATCTTTATGGGAGCAGATGGCTCATCTTCCTCCCCTGAGCAGCCGGTGGATTTGAACTGCACACCTCTAGGTTAGCAGCCCAACACATGACCAGACTTCTTTGGCAAGGGAGTGGGCCCTGTAAGTTCAGATGTGGTCAGAGGCAAACTGCAATCCAGCCTAGAAGCCCAAGTCCATGTGCAGCACCAACTCTGGAGGATGGGATCACAGACACTCATATATGCAGTCAGACAATGACCAAACGGATGGCATGCAGCACATGACATGATGGTGGGTTTTTTGTTTTATTTTTTTTTTAGTGCCCACTTGTGCCCTTCCCAGGGCCGATGGTATGGTGTCTGCACAACATCCAAATCCTACAGTGTCCTCGCTGACAAACTGTATCATGAGTTAAGCAATATATGAATATACCTGAAGAAAGGATGGCTGAAAGCACCCCAGCTTTGGTAGAGAATATAAAGGTACAAATTCTGGAATCTGAATAAATCCCAAAGAGAAAAAACTCCAAATATATCTAAACACAGAAACAATATAATTTAATTGCTGCAAAGAATGGCAAAGGGGAAAAAAAATTAAGACACTACCAAAAAAAAGCAGAGCTATGGTACCTTTTTTTGCCTTTTTAAAATTTTTAAAAATTTATAAAAGTGCCTTTTTATGAAGATGGCGCCGAAAGCGAAGAAGGAAGTCCCTGCCCCTCCCAAAACTGAAGCCAAAGCAAAGGCATTGAAGGCCAAGAAGGCAGTCCTGAAGGGCGCCCACAGCCCAAAAAAAAAAAAAAAAGAAGATCCGCACGTCAACCACGTTCCGGCGGCCTAAGACGCTGAGACCCTGACGGCAGCCCAAATACCCCAGGAAGAGCGCTCCCAGGAGAAACAAGCTTGACCACTATGCCATCATCAAATTTCCCCTGACCACTGAGTCAGCCATGAAGAAGATAGAAGATAACAACACACTTGTGTTCATTGTGGATGTCAAGGCCAATAAGCACCAAATTAAACAAGCTGTAAAGAAGCTCTATGACATTGATGTGGCTAAGGTCAACACTTTGATTAGACCTGATGGAGAGAAGAAGGCCTATGTTCGACTTGCTCCTGATTATGATGCTTTGGATGTTGCCAACAAAATTGGAATCATCTAAACTGAGTCCAGCGGGCTAATTCTAAATGTAATAAATTTTTCTCACCATAAAAAAAAAAATTTATAAAAGTGTGCTGAACAATTGAATACAAAAATGTTAACACTGTCTGATGGGAATGTTAATGTATGGAAATGTACCATATATAGAACTAGTATAAAGGGTTAGCAAGGTTTCTACATTCCAAATAAAATGGTTCAATTATGGATTCCAAATAAACTATGAAAAAGTATGTATTTTAAAATTCTTTAAGCAATCGCTAAAAAAAAATCTAGACAGGGAGATAAGAGTTAATATACTTAAATAAAAATGGCACACTAAAAAATTCAGAGAATTCACAAAAATATAGGAAAAGAGAAAACATAAAAATAAGAAAAAAAAGACTTATGATGCGAAGCCTTCTTTCCAAAAAGTCAATGCTACATTAAGTATAAATAGTTTAAATACATGAGTGAAAACAGAGATTTTCAGAATGGGTTGGAAGGAGGTGGAAAGGAAATGCGATCCAATTTTACATGAATTGGATCTACACAAAACTCACTTCAAATAAAAAGATGAAGGGTTGGTAGAAAGTAAAAGGAGGAAAGGAAAACCTGTAAGAAGGATGGAAAAACATATGCCATACACACATGAATCGAAAGAAAGCTAGAGTGACAATTCTGATATCAATCTCAACTTCAAAGAAAAGAAAATCACAAGGGATGCCAAAGGCACACAATAAAAGAATCTGTTGACCAAGAAAACATAATAGTTCTGTTTCTTTGTGTTCAACAGCAAAGCTTTAAAATACAAGAAACAATGACTAACAGAACCAAATGTTGTTGTTGTTAAGTGCCACTGAGTCACAGGAGACTACCAGCAACCCTATGAAGGAGAGTCCTCAACACTTGGGTGTCTTTCATTCTCTCTCCAGGTTCAAAAGGTTTCTAGAGGTTTCTATTACGGAAGTGGATGCCACTCTTCCTTCCAAGCTTGTTTTAATTGAGCAGAACCAAATAGAGAGCCAAATTCAGAATCATGGAGATCTCAATACTCCTTTCTCAGTAACAGAAAATTAGCAAGGATTGTAATGTCAACACTCACTTGCTTTCCCCTAGCATTTCTAGGATACTTTAGCCAGTCAAAATAGAATAACATTGCAGGTGGGGGGGATGAGGGGTAAAGGCAATGGGAAAGATCTAGCAGGGATCTGGAAAGACAGGGTAATTGTGGCATGGTTTAAAGGTGATTGAGTTTACAAAACATAATGAATGAAAATGATTGTATGAAACACAATGTGAATGAAGGATAGTGTGAAACACAAAGTATACAAACCAGTATTAAAAAAAGGGGGATAAGATCAAAAGGCTGACATAAACTCTCACCACCTACAAACTGACATACTTTTAAAAGTAATCTGTGGATCACAGAGGATGCCACAAAGGAATCTGAAACTACTTTGAATTGAACAAAACTAGAATCCAACATGTCAGTTGTGAGATGCACCTAAAGCAGTTCTCAGGGGGAAATGGCATGGCATTAGGGTTTACGCTGGAAAAAAGGAAAGACCTCAATAACTTCCATTTCCACCTTAAAAAAAACTAGAAAATAAAAAGCAAAAGAAACCCAATCCAAGGAGAAGGAAGAAAATGCCAAATCTAAGTGTAAAAACTGAAAACAGAGAAACAATAGAGAAAAAACAATGAAATCAAGAGCTGATGCTTTGTAAAAGTCTGCGATTGCTAGATCTCTAGTGAAATTTGTAAAACAAAAAAATGAGAGGCAGGAATTACCAATATTGGAAAGAGAGCCTATCACTGCAGACTGTTTTCACTTTATAGGATAAAGTGGGGATATGATAAAAATTAAATCTGTAGTAAAAACTTCCTGAAAAGAAATCCTAGATAGTTTTCTAAGAGAATTCTACCAAAAGTATAAAGGAGAACACACAGAGTAGGATTTTTAGGCTCCGTCTCACATACTTTGGGCATGACAATGGTGCGATTCAATGGAGAACTAATAATAGTCTTTTTAATGAGGGACTAGAACAACTGGGCAACCATATGGGAAAAAATAATGAACTTGGAAAAAACCTCACACTCTAGTTTGGATCTAATGTGACACCTAAAACTTTTAGGAGAGTATTTATATGTTACAACAGGGCTTAGGACATAAAAAGCACAAACCAGAAAATATTGATACTTGGATTTTATAAAAATTCACAACTTGCTTTGTACATGTTACAACTAAGACAATAAAACGATAAGCTACAAGCCAGGGAGCAAATATTTGCAAATCACTTCTCTGACAAAGGACTTATATCATAAGTAAATAAAGAACTTCCGATATTCAACAGTAAGAAAATCAAGCACCCACTTCATAAGTACTCAACAGACACGGAGAAACACTTCCCCAAAGAGGATGTAAGGAGGGTGAACAAACACGTAAAAAGATGCTAAACACTATTAGCTCTTAGGGCAATGCAGATTAACACTCTGAGAAGACATCACTACACACCTATGAGAACGGCAAAAATGAAAATACGGACACCAAATGCTGACAGGACGCGGGCCCCAACCCTCATACACCACAGGTGGGCGTGTAAAAGGGTGCAGCCACTCTCAAAAAGGGCTTGGCGGTTTCTTATAAAGTTAAACATACACTTACCGTGTGACCCAGCAATCCCACTCCTGGGTATTTACCCTAGAGAAATGAAAACTTATGTCCACACAAAAACCTGGACACAATATGTTTATAGCAACTTTATTCATAATTGCAAAAAACCCCACCCCAAAATCCCCCACCCAAAAAAAACCCAGTCACCAAAACCCCTAGAAAGACCCCAAGTGTCCTTCAATGAGTGAATGGATTAACAGACTGTCATGCATCCACACCACAAATACAAAACAAACAAACAAATGTAAAAAGAAACAAGCTTCTGATATACACAACAACTTGGAGATACGGCACAGGTGTTACGCTGAGTGAAAGCCAGGCTCAGAAGGTTACATGCTGTGATTCCATCTACGCGACAGTCTCAAGAAGACAAAACTGGAGTGGCAGGTGGGCTATTGCCAGGGCTTAGGGATAAGGCTGGTGGAGGGGGTGACCACAAGGGGACAGCACGAAGGAGTTTTCTGGGGTGATGGAGCTGTTCTTATCCAGATTATGGGGGTGAGTACACAAACCTATAAATACGCTAAAGTTCACAGAATGAAAATAGGATTAAAAGAAAAGGCAAACACATATAAAACAGCAACAGACCAAAAAAACCACCCCCAAACCAACTAAAACAAAACACCAAGTTGTAGACCCACATTGTTATGGTCTATCTTTATAGAGAAAGAGCAGTTTGAGTTTATTTATCTACAGAAAGAGGTCTGAAAGGATGACATTAAATGCTTAAAGACAGCTGGACGCTCCAATTACAGGAGCCCTGAACTTTTTTGTAAGCGAGACTTTTTTTTAAAAAAATAATAATTAGATATAATTCTAACTCAGAAGAAAAGCTGTTGTTTGCCACTGAACCAGATCTGACTTCTGGTGACCCCATGTGTTACAGAATAAAACTGAGCTCCACTGGGTCTTCCTGGGAGCAGTCTTAACAGAAGTAGGCCACCTGACTGACCTTCCTTCCCTGGCACTGCTGGGTGGGTTCAAATCGCCAACCTTTACGTTAGTGATGTGCCACGGAATCAGAACCTGCTCACAGGTGACCCGTCAGTGGGCGTTCAGAGACTGTAAACTGCTTGGGAGGAGACTGCCCATCTTTCTCCCAGGGAGCAGTGGATTTGAACCATTTGCCTTTGGGTTGGCAGCACAATTCCTTATCATGCAGCCACCAGAGCGCCCTTTAAGTTAGTGGCCAAGTGCCAACTGTTCACCACCCAGGGACTCACGCTAGTAAAGACAAAGCAGCCATGCTCAACAAGCAGCTGAACTAGCATTTCTCAGGGCTTTGCCAGTTTTAAGTCTGGTCATTTTCTATTATAAAGAAGACAAGAGTTCTTAAAAAGCCTACCAAGAGGTTGACTGATTCGATGACATCCAAAAACACCTCATTCTTCCGGTACTTAATGCCCTCAGATCGCCAGGACACTGCGTTGGTGACAGTGGCAGGGGGTCGCGGGGCCCCAGTCTCCAGCTTGTGACCTTCCTGAGTGATGTACCTTTGGAGTAATCGCAGAGTTACAGCACTGTCACCACACCACCACCCTGACCCTGGGCAATGACAGAGGGGAGGGCAGGAGATGGGTGGGGCATCCTGACTGACCGGCAAACAGCGCCCAATGCCACCATGCCACCAGCCACCAGAAGGCAAGGCCTGTTTAGCCTGGGATGGCTTGCAAAGGATTCTTTTGTTTAGAACAGTGAGTTTATGTTCATTGTTGCGGGCTTTTTGGAAATGGACATCAAGAATGACAGTATAAGGGGAGCTCCGGTGGCCTAGTGGCAAGGAGTTGCAACTACAATCCCAGAGGCACACAGTTCGAATCTACCAGATGCTCTGCCGGGGAAGGAGGGACAATCTCTTCCTGTATCAGTCAGATATGATTTGACGGTACACTCACACTAAAATAATAAAATAAAATTAAAAAAAAAAAAAAAGAATGACAGCATAGCATGAAACACATTAATACGACTGGGTTGTAACTGTGGGAGTTTTGCTGACATATAATTTGGTGTGTATAGTTTTCATGCCTTTTTAAAAAATACCTTACTACTTACACCAAACATATTTTAGTAACAAGTAACCCTCCACATCACTTTGGGGGACCCAAAGAGCCAGTGTTGGACTGCAAACAAAAATGGGGCTGAGCGCTCCCCTGCCTGGTGTATGGCAGGCCTGACGCCAGGGGAGTGTGGCCTGGTCCTTCCAGTCCACTCAGCTGTTTAAGGGAATGGTCACATGTGAGGTCAGTGATTCCCTCCCTCAGCTTCCCATAAAATGAGGAGATAGCCCTCAGACTGCAAGGCTGAACTGAGCAGAGGAAAACAGCTTAGCAGAGTCAGTTGACAATAACTACTGTTGTCTGAAGGGCAGGATTGCCAAGGAAGGCACTTATCACAACTTCACTTGTGACAGTCATAAAAAAGCTGCTCAGAGCAGGAAATGAATCAGAGCCGGTCATGGAAGCTGCTTGTTACATGGGAGACCCACAACGCATGACAGCCTCTCTGTAAAGCCAGGGCTTGGCAGGAAGACAGGGGTGCAACCATGGGAAAAAATGTTTGCTTCTACCGTTTCCACACCTGACGACATGAATGCTCTAACACTGATGGGGTGCGCTGGGGACTGGTGAATGACCCGCTGACTCCTGCTCCCC
Organism: Elephantulus edwardii; assembly: GCF_000299155.1. Classification (NCBI taxonomy): domain Eukaryota; kingdom Metazoa; phylum Chordata; class Mammalia; order Macroscelidea; family Macroscelididae; genus Elephantulus; species Elephantulus edwardii. The sequence goes on from NW_006399976.1 coordinate 2,002,198, forward strand.
AGGGCTGTGCCTGACAGGATCCCCGACTCACTCCTGAAGGATCTTGCTGTCCGTGGTCTGCGGGTAGCCAAAGTCCATAAGCTCGTCCAGCAGCTCGTAGATGATGACGAAGTTGTCGCGGATGCTCTCCTCCTCCAGCTCCTTAAAGTATTCTGAGAACACCTGGGCAGGGTGTTGAGGGCAAGCAGAGCAAGTGGGGGTGCACGAGGGGAGAGGAATAAACAAATGAATGCACGCACAAACTCCCCCTCCCTCAAACCCCAAAGCTCACAAGCTGATTCTGCCCATTTCCAGGTTAACGATATAGGCTTAGAGGGACCAGGGCAGGACAGGAGCCTGGGAGGTGCAAAGGTACCTCAGTTGCTCCCTCATAAACACTGTCTCTCCGTCAGGTCCCTTCCAAGTCTCTTTAATTCTGACTTTCCTTCCACCCTTTGGCCTGCACTGCGGATGACACAGGTGGAGGCAAGAGCTACTGGGAACAGGACAGGAGGTTCTTCTGACTCTCCCAGCACCCCGAATACTGACCACAGAGTGGAGGGGGATGGGACCCTTCTACTGCCTGCTCCCCACCTTCAGCCTCTAGGACCACTATCACTGACAGTTTTACAACAGAACAGTCACCACACATCCCAGTGCCACAGCCACACACAGGCCTTCCCTAGCAGGCTCACTGCACCTGTCTCCCTGTCCCAAAGTCTCTGCTCCCAATATTCCTGAGGAAGGCTGTAGTGGACACTACCCAGAGGTGAGAGAGCCATCCAGCTCCCATCACTTCTCTGCTGGACCCACAGCAGACACTCACTGACTTCCCTGTTGCCTTCTGGTTCTTTCTCTACTCAACAGTCAGAAAAACTAATTTTAATCAATTCAGGACACATCAGCTTCCTACCTAAAGTCTACAACAGCTTCTTGTCAAAACTGGGATAAATCCTGAGGTCTTACTTGACATTCCTCGCCCTTCGGGCTAACCCTTTTCCACCTGGCTGACCTCTGCCCTGAGCACCACCCTTACTACCTGTTCTGGGCCTATTGGTCTCCCTGATGGCCCAAGTTCACCACATGCACCCTTGCCTCAGGGCCTTTGCACATGCTACCACCTCCCTCTCTGCCATCTCATCCTTCTGGGTGACTCTCCAGGCTGAGTCCCAGGCCTCTGTCTTTAAATCTCCATGAAAATGCCAGGCCAGCGTAATCCTTCTTCTTGCTCTTCCACCTTCCTGACCTCTAACAGTCAGTTGGAGACTCACAGGGTTGGGGGTCATGTTCGATGCCTCCAGAGGCACCAAAAGCTATTCCTAAGCCAGAGCCTGTGCACAAGAGCCGCCAGATCACGTCCCACACTTGCCTGGGATCCCTTTCTCCTGCTTACTTGTGTCTCCCACCAGGGCAGGGGAGCAAATGGCTGCAGCCATGTAAAGGGAGGTCCCAATCTGCAGAACAGAAAGCCACCCCCTGTACCCCATGCCAGACTCACCTGCACCACCTTATAGAGGAAGGAGAAGACCAGAGACACACACGCATTCTTCTTGGAGGTGGCGACCACTGCATGGTGAGTTAAGGAGCTCCTGGACGCCAACACCAGTTCTCAGACATCGGGGAGGAGCTCTGAGTCCCCCTGTGCCCTCCCACCACATCCCCTCAAGCCAGGCCTGCCACTGAATTTGCAGCTAAATCATGACAACCCCAGGCCCAGCCCTGTACCTTCCTTCTGATCAATTATGGATCAGCTCATTGTGATCCATGGGGTTTCCATGGCTGAGTTTTGGAAGTTGATCACCAAGTCTGTCTTCCTTGCTTGTCTTAGTCTGGAAGCTTCATGGAAAAATGCTCAATATCATAGCATCACCTAAGATCACTGGGAGACAGTGGGGGCTGTGATGTATGAGGTGCACTGGCTGGATTGATATCCAGGCTTTCCATTCAAAAGGCAGGAAATCCACTCTGAACCACACTGTGTCCCAATGCAAGGCTATGGGGCCCTGAGTTCACATCAAACCTACCTGGTTAAGAGGGGGTGCTTAGCTGACAGGGCCACCAAGGACTTAACTGGCAGTTCAGGGGAGGATGCTAAGAGGAAGAATTGAGCACAGACATCCAAGGGTAGGGAGATGGGGCAGAGGGAACTGTGGAGGCACAGTTCAGGGGTGGCAGCAGGGCTACCCTAGCACTGTGTTCCTGCTGCACCCAGTTTCTGCTGTAACATTCCTGGCCCAGCCCTGATCAATCCTGCTATCTAGCTCTGCTCTAGTCCCACCTCACTCCCTGCCTGCTTCAGTGAGTATCCTGCAGCTGCCAGGACAGGAATGAGTCAAGTCAGAGGGGCAGCGCTCAGGACATGACACCAGCTCAGGGCTTGACAAGGAGAGTCCCTGGGCACAGCAGACACATAGGCTTGCTGGGAACCCTCCTCTCCAACAACACAACCAGCCGGCAGGTGGGAGGGAAAGGAAGCCACCCACACAAGGCACACCCGCCAAGGGCGCCAGAAGGAGCCTTCGCATGGGCTCCCCAGCACCCACGTGAGGATGTGGGGCCCGACTGAGAACGGGTCTACCCAGTTTTGCCGAGTTCTGACAACTGCCGCCCACACATATGCTGGACTGCTGCTGTCGGGCCAGGGCAGCTTCGGGGAATGGTGTGACCACTGTCATGCTCCTCACAGCACTGAGGACAAGGAGGGATAAGCAAAGAGGCACAGTCAAGTCCTAAGCACAGAGAACCCTGGTTTACAGGCTCCAATCCTGCTGCCACCAAGGGCCCTTTGAGAACGGCTAGTCTAGGACGCCAGCCCTCCCCGCAGCCCTGGACAGAGCCGTGGCTCACAGCTCCCACTTGTACAGACCTGCAGCCTTACACACACGTGCACCCTCCACCAAAAGGCTACAGTACAGGTTGTTATGCTTGATCCACATGAAGCGGACGCCGCCATGGGCCAGGATGGGCGACAGCATGCCCTCCTCCTCCTTCTCCATCAGGATGGGCATGAAGTGCTCCACCTCCGACATATCCACATCGCCGCGGTAGTTCCTGCAGATAAGCACCTGGGAGCGGGGAAGAGAGTGTGGTGGTTTCTCTCTGTCCTTCAACCAGGTGCCTGGGGCAGACCCACCAGGAGACCCCATCAAGGCCCTGTCCACGGGGGAGAAGAGAGTGCTGTAAGGAAAGTGTGCCAGAGGGCACTCCAGAAAGTGAGGGGGACAACCAGAACAGCCTGGGGACCCCAGAGGGTTCTCCCCATGGTCCCCTCCTGCTCGTGTCAGAGCCCCCAGGGAAGTGGCTGGAGGTCTGCATGAGGCCCAGGGAAGCCCCGTTTCTGGCTCTTTCACAGCTTACGGATGAGGGTGTTGAGTACCGGGGGCCTCGTCCACTGCAGACAGGGCGCACAACAGGGCAATCACGTGAGAAAACAAGTCTGATAGTTTCTCTAAAGTTACACATTGACCACCATGTGACCCAGCCAGTCCCCTGCAGGGCGTTCACCCTCAGAGCAGTTTACTCTCAATAGACACACTGGAGCCAATGCAAAAGACACCTGAAGAGAAAAACAGTCTATCTATCCATCCACACTACCGCAGGGGACAGAGGGGGACCCATGACAATGTGAGTGAGGCTCAGATCCTGACGCTGAAGAGGAGAGCATGTCCTCAAGTCCTAGAACACAAGAAACAGCTGTGCTGGGCGAGGAGGCAGCAGGGAAACACGGCCTCACTCACCCACTGTACACTTCGGACACCTGCAGTTTATTACGTGGAAAGCAGAGCTTGGAAAGGAATGGAAAGGGCCTGAAAGCGCAGCAGGGAGACGTGTGCCGGGTGTACTTGGAGCTGCTGTGGCTGCAGGCTCAGCAAGGCCTGCGGTGCTGCCATTGAGGTGACCCACTCAGACTGCTCCGGACCCGCGGTGCATGATGAAACGACTGTCCTTAATCACACAGGACCATGACGAGAACACCCGTGAACAGCACCCTCCCCCGTGGTCTGACAGATACCCCTGACACACACATAAAAACACACATTCTCAGCCTGTGGTTCAGGGACCTGGGGATGGCCTAGGCAATGGGATCCACATACCCTCACCCTCTGCTCACTGCCCTCATGAGGGGGAGGCCACTGTTCTCACACATCATGCCGCTATGCCCTGGGGTACCCGTGGACATCTCAGTGTCCCTCTTCTAGGGCAGGAGCAGAGCTAGGACCAGTGGAGGCTCGAGGCCTGCCCTCCACACCAAGGCCCAAGGGAGAGACTGGGAATGGCCTCAAGTAGGATCGCAGGTCCTAGCAGGCTATGAACAGGACAAACCAGGAGGGACAGTTCCCCTCAGCCACTCCTCTCTCTACAAAGAGTGAGAGAGACTGTCTAAATCCATGTCAGGCTCGTCTCCCCCTGCTGCCCCTGCTGCCCACGCAGCCTCCGTCCTACACCAAGGACATATCATGAGCCTTGTGTCCACATCTGAAGGGCCCGAAGCAGCTTAACCCCTCCCCTGCTAACCCTGTTCACTCCACTGTAGCCCTGCTTGCCTCCAAACACACCACGCCTGCCCAGGGCTTTGTGCATACAGTCCTCACCCTGCTCTCCTCACACTGCAGCCTCAGCCCAGCTCGCCCTGCCGGAGGATAAGGGCAGCCCCCTCTACCCCACTGGCTTCATGCCTCCTCAGTGTCCACAAAGCGACCACCCTGCAGGCTTGCTGCACGACCACCTCCATCTGGCTGCTCACAGCTGCACGTACATCTAGAGTCCAGCCAGGGGAGGGGCCAAGAGCCCTGTGGGATCAGCACCGGGTGAGGAGGTAAAGGAGGTAGAATAATGATCTGGTGAAGTGACTGGCTGGATAGGTGGGGGTTTCTGAAGTGTGCACAGTGCAGAGAAGATCTAGGGGTGATGGGGTGTTAAGAGGTTTGTTGTTTTTAAAATAATGTTGAGTATGTAGTGGCCATGGGTCCCTGAGCAGTTCAGATGGGTACAAATTTGAGTGTCGCTGACATAACTAGACCTTGAATGGTGTGAACAGTTTGCACTGGCCTAGTCTATGAGGAGGGAACTCTGGTGACCTCGTGATAAGAAGCTGCACTGCCAACCCAAAGGCATGTGGTTCAAATCCACCAGCTGCGCTGCAGGTAAAAGATGGACAATCTCCTCCCTTGTGATTTACAGCTTCTGAAAACTTGTTGGAGGGTCAGCTATGAGTTGGTTATGACTCAAAAGGAGAGAGAGAGACTTAGCAGTTTGAATCCACCCAGTTGTACCATGGAAGAAAGGCCTGGTTATCTGCTTGGGTAATGATCGCAGCCAAAAAAAACCCCATAAGGGGTAATTCTACTCTGGAAATAAGAGGTACCCATGAGTTGGAATGGACTTGAGAGCAGCTGGGGTTTTCTCTCCTCTGGCACATCTGGGAGAGGAGTGGTACAGAGAGCTGGTCCAAGGCCTGAGTCCAAGGGGCCCCAGTATCCAATGGGAAACAGATGGGGAGGGCACACCATGAGAGAGACAGGAGGACAAATAATTGAAGGTGGCACCACAGCACGTACTAGAGGAGGCAGTTAGCAAGTCAGGAGCCCCAAGAGGCCGCAGGAAGGGTTGGGGGTTGAGGCTCTGATTGTCAGAGACCTGCAGTCAGGAATTGCTTCAGATACATTCATTTGTGTTGGCCAAACGCTGTCTGCTCAGGAGACAAGCCTGGAAGCATGCAATCCACAGGGAAGGGAAGACTAAAGGCCAGCACAGCGCTGAGATGGGAGAAGCTTCCCAAAAGGCAAGACTGGGGATGCCTCACTTGGCCACAAAGTCTCCATAGCTCCCCCTTCCTGAGTCCCTCTGTCCCCCTTCTCTGGGGAACAATCTCTCCACCGTGGGGGACTCTGTGTGCTCTCGCTGTACATCTCAGCAGCCACAGCCTCTCTGTGCTGCCTCCACATGTGGTCATTACCTGGGTTCCCAAACCCCAGTGGCTGTCCCTCACCCCGAGTGCCCACTGGAGCTCCTCCCTACTAATCGGACCACTGCCTGGTTACCTGCCCAATCCAGACCTGACATCCTTCTCCTCCAGGAAGTCTTTCATAACCACTTCCCTTCCTGCAACAACAATGAAATTGCAAAACCCCTCAGGCCTAGCCTTGCCCTGTGGCTACTTGGAACTGACCACCCAGTACTGCCTCCACTGACATGTGTGGCTCCCTGCTGGACCACAAGGCTGTGGGATGGCCATCAGGATCAACATTCTGAGCACACTGCTCAGCGAGTCCCCACAACATGACTGAAAAAGCCTCACCTGTGCCATGAGGAAAGCAAGGCCCCAGGGGAGTCACCTGCCAAGGCCTCACCTTGTGCTGTGCTATAGGATGGATGCTGGCTCACCTGGACCCCATGGCCACAGGGACCTCGTGACTAGCAGTTCTAAATGCTCACACACTTGGTGAAACAACGAGTGAGCCAGACTCAGGGGCCAGGGAGAAAGCAGAGCAGGGGTGCAAGGCATGGTGTGCACTGCTTCTCCTACCCCTGGGGTACCCATCTTCCCCACCTTGACAAGGCTGGGAGGAAAACGCAGCATGGGCCCCACAAGTGCTGATTCTGGGTGGCATCCGCAGGGCAGCCCTGGGATGTCCACTCCCCAAAACGGTGTGTTTTCTGCTCTGACTCCTCTACCTTTACCTCCCAGGCCCCAGGACCTGACACTCACGTGCCTCTCAGTAATCATTATCAGGTTCACTGATCTCCAAGATCAATGTCAAACAAGTCAGGTTCTATTTTTGTCATTCCCATATACAAGAAGCCAGAGGCCATTGCCTTGCCTCCTCCCCAAAACCCCGTGTGCTTGGAGGAGGCCAGAAGGCACTGAACAAAGGCTTCCACAAACCTTCCTTTAAGCATTTTTCTTAGACATCCTCACATACACAAGGTTGCTGGGTAGCTCAAGCACTTTGTGCTTGGGTGTTAATCTACAGGTTGGCATTTCAAACCCACTAGGTAGCATGGTGGAAAGCCTGATGACCTGCTTGTGAGAGGCAGTACTCTGCACATAGTGGGATCTCCTGGTCTATAACTTGGAATTGACAAACTAACAAGTAACACTTCAGAGATCCTGGAGAGTACACATGATACGCAGCTGGTTGTTAACGAAAAGGCTGGTGATTCGAGTTCACCTAGAGTCCCTTGGAAGAAAGGCCTGAAAAAGCTCTTGGAGCACACACATGGGGTCACCATGCATACAGTGGGGACTCAGTGACAGCACTGTTGGGACACAGCACCAGCGTCACAAAAAGCACCTGAACCAACGGTGATTCTGGGTTAGACTTCTAGATCCCTCGACCTGTGCGAACTTGGACAGTAGGGTCTTGAGGCCTGTGTGCCTCACTTTCCCCCCTGTGCACAGTGGGCTTCTACAGCCCACCTGCCCTAACCCTTGTACAGAACTTCCGCTGAGCAATGCTAACGGGGGGGCTGGGATGAACAAAGCGCCCAGGGAAGCGTGGCAGCTGCGAGGGCGGATGGAGCCCCAGGGCACGCTGTCACCGCCACGCCATCTGAGGCCAAGGTTCGCCAGGCCTCCCAGGTTTTCCGTGGAAGTCCAGAGTTAGCGCACTGCAAGGGTGGGTCCTGGAGCCCTCTTGTTACCTAGCAACAAGGCGGGGCTCTGGGGCTCTAAGGGGCCCCTCGCTTTCTCAGCCATAGGAGGGGTCCACTGGAACGGCCCTGGGACCTCCCCCCGTCTCATGTCCAGTGGTCTCGTCTGTAGGGAGGAGCGCTGCTGGCAGTTCAAATCCACCAGGGGGATTCTGCGGAAGAAAGATGGGCACTCTCCATTCTCGTGCGATCTACAGCCCGAGACATCCGCTGAAGGGTCAGTTAGGAGCCGGCTCCGACTAAGCCGCAAAGACAGTGAGAGTGAATGAAGTCTCACACCAGAGTGGGGCCCAAAGGCCAGTTACCTAGCAACGCGGGTAGGTTCGGGCGAGGCCCCGCCGGTTGCCTGGCAACAAGGAGGGTGGGGAACCCCGAGTACCTTGCCCTTCAAATCCAGCACGTAGACGGCGCTAGCGGACATGGCGGCAGCTGGAGGCGTCCGCGGCGGCCTCGGCTACGAACAGGGCTGGGTGTGGAGCAAGGGCGAACGCACCCTGCGACAGTCCGCCTGCACTTCCGTTCCGGCAGCCCCGCACGGACCGTTATGTCCGGTCTGGGAGGAGCTGCCGGCAGGACGCAGGCGCGAGGAAGACCCCACGCAGGCGCAGAAGCCCCGGGTGTCTCCCCTGCCCTGCCCCGCCCCGCCCCGCCCCCGCCTGCAGGATGCCGGAATCCAGGTGTGAGCCTGCTTTCGCCCTCCGCCTCCATGATCCCCCGGGGCCCTCGCCACGTTTGGTGAGAGATACCAAAGGTGGACCCCACCTGCGGGCCTAGGCCTTTTGGAGCTGCAGTTTAGTTGCGGGGGAGGGTCGGGGCAGGTCTAGGAAGCTCAGAGGGAAGGGCGAGGTGGCCTTGCCACTGCCACTTCAGCCTGTCACCTGTCACCTGTTGGTGTCAAAGTCAGTGAACAGGCGTGAGTACCTGTATTGCCTGGATTATCCCCGTAAAAACCATACTGAACAAAAGAAGTTTGTTTTCCTTTATTGTAGAAACATAGCAAAACATTTGCCATTTCAACAATATTTGTAATTTGTAATGCAGTGATTATGTTCATCGTGTTGTATATGCGTTGTTCTACTTCTCCAGCCCCTTTAACAGGTCAGTACCCTCTAAAAAGTTACTTTCCCTTTTCCCTTCCTCCTATCCCTGGATTAAAACATCACCCCCCCCCCACATTTGTCTTTAATTGATCAATTCCTAATGACCCTGTGTGTTAAGAGTAGAACTGCTCAAGTTTTTGACCAGTGGTGGTCACTGCTGTTAGGTGCCAGCGAGTAAGTCTCATGACAACCCTATGAAAAAAGGATCTGAACCCTGTCTTATCCTGTTGTCATCCTCAAAATCTGACACGTAAGCCCATTGCTGCAGATACCACCTGGTTGAGGGTCTTCTTCTCTTTAGCTGACCCTCCATGTTTCCAAGCATGATATCCCTCTCCAATAAATAACCTCTCCTAGCAACATGACAAAAGTATGTGAGACAAAGCTTTATCATGACTGTTTGACCGAGGGTGCAAATGGCTAAATTTGGCTGTTAACCAAAAGCCAGGCAGTTCCAATTCACGCAGCAGCTGGCTCTATGGACGTAGCAATCTGCTTCCATAAAGTTTATAGCCAAACAAACCCTGTGGGGCAATTCTGTTGTCATATGGAGTGACTGTAAGTGAGACTTGACGCAAACGACACCTAACCAACAGAAAATCTTTGCAGAAGGTCATTGCTCGGGCTTTTTTCTGTGGTACAGCTGGGCGCTTTTGAACCACTAACCTTTCGGTTAGTACTGGAGCAGAAAATGTTTGCACCACTCAGGGATGTTTTTTCAGTCCTCTGACATATATGTGTCCTTTATGGAAACCACTTTTAAATAAGACACACAGCTTCATATTTAATAATTTGTGGTGGTTTTATTCTGAAATTCACATACAACCACCTCAAGCCCAAACTTAACTTTCTTTTTCATTTTGTTGCTCTTTCTGAAGCTATGTCAGCGGAGACTGTCTTCACGAGTTGAGTCTGCAGACTGAGCCTCATTCAACACAGGGCCCCAGGGACCTTGGATCGCACACCTGTTTGTTGGCCAGGGTTTAGCCTTGGGCCTGTCACCCAACAGGCTCCAGGATATGGGTCAACTTCTAACAGTGGAAACTCCTTGGGACCTTGGTTGAAGGGCAGGTGAGCTATTTGGGTTCCATTACAAAAAAGCTGTGTTCAATTATTAATATCTGTCACTGGAGCCCTGGTGACACCCATTAGAAGTATCTGGAATGAGGAGTTTAGGAAAGGAGCTATAAGCTAGTCATGGACTCTGAAAGTGACCAGGTGGGACATTCTATCTTTCCATTCTCTGCATCCCAGGCAGGAAGGCTGTGAGCAGCTTCTCCTAGTTCTGAATGGAACAGCTTAAGCGCTAATCTCTGGGGACTTAAAAGGGCAGCCCACTCGGAGGTCTTCACAGGCTAGGCCATGCCAGGATTAGCTCCTTATTCTCTGGAGTCAGTTTTATCTGAGGACCACCAGAGCTAGCTTGTTGTCCTCAAGCTTAATGCATTTTAGAGAAAGATACTCTTGCATGGCATGTACACAGAAACAATCATAAGCTCTGGTAAAGGTCCAACGCTTCCCAGTCCACACTAAAAAGGTTTATTCTGTGGGTGACTGAGAGTCCATAAGTGAAATGAGCAAAAGGGCAATTTTACTGAAAACAAGTTCCAGGGTGAAAAGCCAATTTAAAAAAGCACTATCTCGGAAGAAAACACCAAGGCATGGGCATAAGAGTATTTCTGGAAAATGCCACAGGGACCAGACATAACCTCCAACTTTGTCTTCCATTTCTCTTTGAGGCCACACCATGCCCAGGGGCCAGGAGGCTACTTGGTCCAGCTGACTTTGGGGATGTCATAATGCTCTGTCAGTGTGTCCAGGTGCCTGTTGAAGTCCTAGGAAAGTCAAGGAAAAAAACCTGTTCAGCTCAACCGCAAACGGTTTGAAGGGCACACAGACCTGCTCACCCTACATCTACGTCCTGTCTCCTCCCGGAACCCCCGTCACGCCCCTTAAACCCACTCTGCCAGGTGCTACAGATGTCTGAACCCCAGGATCCTCCTTGAGTAGCCTCAGGAAGACTCTTGTTGTTGTTATTATGTGCCATCGAGTCACCTGTGACTCATAGCGACCCTATGTACAACATCCCTAAACTCTGCTCTATCCCTGGCCAATCATGGTGTCTCTAACACGCATATCCCCATTACCCCAGTGACTCAATCAATCCATTTTGAGGGTCTTCCTCTCCTGTGCTGTCTTTCTACCCTCCCAAGCATGATGTCCCTCTCCAAGGACGGATCCTGTCTTGCAACATGTCCAAAGTATGTCAGATGGAGCTTCAGAATCCTTGCCTCCAAAGAGTAGCCTGGCTTCACCTTCTCCAGGATGAACTTGTTCGTTCTCCTACTAATCCATGGTATATTCAATACTCTTCTCCAGTACCAAAGCATCAACTCTCCTTCTATCACTCCTAGTCATTGTCTAGCTCTCTGATGCATAGCAAATAATTGCAAAAACCATGGCCTGTATCAGGCACACTTAAGTCTCCAGACTGACATCGTTGCTCCCCAGGACTTTGGAGAGGTCTCTGACAGCAGACTTTCCCCATGCAATTTGTCTTTTAATTTCCTGGTAAGAATGGTTAATTTTGTGCCATCTTAACTGGGCAATGGTGTCTAGCTCTTTGGTCAAAATACTGGTCTAGATGATCTGTGCTGGTTTGGTTGTAGAATTCACACCTTCTATTCTAAACACTCAGGTTCAGTTCCCAGTCAGTGCACTGCATGCACAGCCCCGCTCATCTGTTGGTGGAGGTTTAAGTGTTGCTGTGATACGTAACAGGTTTCATAGGAGCTTCCAGACTAAGATGGATGTGGAAGAAAGGCTAAGCCTTTACTTGTGAAAATCAACTAAGGGAAAAAACCCAAGTGTGGAAACAGTCTGGTCACAACTACTGGGGATGGCCCAGGGCCAGGAAGGTTTGATTTCATTATAGGTGAGGTGTCCAGGAGTTGATGTTCAACTGGACAGCAGCTAACAAGAATTTAAATCAGCAGGCTTTAAGCAGGTCACCTTCCACAATGTGGGTGGGCCTGATCCAAGCAGTTGAAGGCCTTCGGAACAGAACCCATGGGAGAATCCTGCCAAAATGCCCCTCTCCCAGACCTGTCAATTTTGGGACACTTGACTGAGTCTCCAGCTTGTCTCCTGACTTATATATAGATTTTGGACCTGTCAGCTCTCCTAAGTTTCACAAGACAATTCATCAAAAGAAATCTCCTTCTCTGTGTTTGTGTGTGTGAGAGAGAAAGGAAGCATACATATATCTTTATCTTGTTGTGAGCGGCGGCTGAGTCCTCTCCAGACTTGGAATAAAGCAATGCCTGGCTCTTTGCCAGCCCCATGACTGGCTGTGGACTGTGTGACCCATAGGCTTGCTTTCATGGAGTGATTTTTCACAAGCAGATCACCAGCCTTTCATCCTAGTCCCTATTTGTCTGTCTTGCTGGTTCTGATTCTCTGGAGAACCCTAGGACCCCTCCCCTAACACTCCATGGCCCACTTGGCCCTGCTTTCTATCCGCTGTAACATGAGGTCTTGGCTCACCTCCACTCTCTGCTTGTGCGTCTTTGATGCTTTCTTCAGGATCCTTTCCATTTGCTGAAAGAAATGAGATAAAACGACAAGGTGAGTTTACAGCATGGGGATGGGACAGACACCTGGCTTTCTGCTGAGAATGGCTGGAAGTTTGGGGTTGCAAACCAGGTCCTCCCTCAGGGCCACTCAGGCTAGCCTGACAGGAAGGCCCAGGCTAATTAATACATGCCATTGGGCACACCTGGGCCATTGGTCCCCAAATCCTGGGCTCCAGTACCAACTAAGACTGCCCCCCTAGGAGGCCGACTGAGCTCTTTAGGATACCACTCACCCCTCGCTTTCTCCCTTCCTTGCTGCTGCTCCCTGTCAGGCTCCTTTGCAGTTTTTTCCCTGCCACCTTCTCATCGTGAATGCCATGGAGATGGCTCACAAACCTGACACCCCTGCTCTGTCAGTGACCCTCAGAGGTCCCCACTCAGTGCTAAGCCAACTCCCAAACATCCCTCAGTGCCCTGCCAGATTCTGAGCTGCCTGTGAGAATCCTCCACTTGACTTTCCAACAGGCATCCCGCACTTAACCTCTCTTAAAAGCTCATGTCTTAGGGAGCTTTGGTGGCCTAGTGGCAGGAAGCTGCACTGCAATCCCAGACATGCGGGGTTCAAATCCACCAGTTGCTTTGCTGGAGAAGGGAGCCAGTCTCCTCCTGTGCCAGTCAGATCCAATTTGACGGTACACAAAAATAATAAATTTTTTTTTTTAAAAAAAGCTCACATCTTGATTGCCTCCCCTGTGAAACCGGCTTTCCAGTATTCCCTAAGGCTCTGCCCATGCACTGTGGTCATCCTTTATTCTTCATCACGCTCCAATGCACCCAACAGCAAATTCTGCAAGTGTTCTTCCTGAAAATCAATCCTGCACCTGTTACCTTCCACCAGCTCCACTCTGGCTGACTCCCTACAAGCCCCTATCTGATCACCTTGATGGGTATGTCAGCCTTGTCCTGACCCCACTCAGGCTCAGTGGTAAAATTCCAGCCCTTCTGCTGAGCAGAAGGACATGCACTTGTCAAATCCTCACAACCACCCTATGAGGTAGGAACTTAGTGGCCTCATGTTACAGGTGAAGAAACTGAGGCATTGGGGGTTCTAGCTGACTTACTGCATGATTCCACAGACACACAGTGCAGACAGGCTCAGAAACCAAGTTTGTACTGCCAAAGCTGGCACGTCTGATGGGTTTTGTTGTTGTTGTTGTTATGTGCCGTCGAGTCATTTGCAACTCATAGTGACCCTATGTACAACAGCCCTAAACCCTGCTCTGTCCTGTGCCAATCGCACTGCCTCTGACACACCCATCCCGATTACCCCAGTCACTGACTCAGTCCATCTCATAGAGGGTCTTCCCCTCTTGCGCCGACCCTCCACCCTCCCAAGCATGATGTCCCTCTCCAAGGATCTGTCCCTCCTTGCAACATGCCCAAAGTATGTCAGACGAAGCCCCAGAATCCTTGCCTCCAAGGAGCAGTTTGGTTTAACCCTCTCTAGGATGAATCTGTTTATTTTCTTGGCAGTCCATGGTACATTCAGTACTCTTCTCCAGCACCACAGCTCAAAGGCATCAATTCTCCTTCTGTCCTCCCTAGTCACTGTCCAACTCTCTGATGCATAACAAGTGATTGCAAAGACCATGGCCTGTATCAGGCGCACCTTAGTCTCCAGAGAGACACTGTTGCTCCTGAGTACTTTAGAGAGGTCCCTAACAGCAGACTTTCCCATCGCAATACATGTTTTGATTTCCTGGCTGCTGGTGCCAAGAGTGTTAACCGTGGAGCCAAACAAACTGAAGCTGTGAACAATCTCAGTCTCTTCGCCATCCATTTTGTTGGGGTTTTTTGTATGACTGGAGTATGCCTGGGGCTAATAAGTTAGCTTTCCCTGATGTCAGTAAAGTGAACCACCTTGCCAGGGTTTCTAAGCATTGATACTTGACATCTGACTCCCAGTCATTCTCTAGAATGGGGCTGTCCTGGACATTCAGGACACCAAGCAGGTCACTGGCCTCCACGGTTGAGATTCCAGGAACACTCTCTTTCTCAAATGTGACAAAAACAAAAAAGATTTCTCAGACATCAAAAATGCCCCTTACAGGGCAGAACTGAATGAACGAGCAACCATGAATATGGGGTTCTCAGTGACTTCTAAGATACACTGTGTCCCATAATTAACTAACAAACTGATGTGCTAGGGTATTGCACATATTTAAGTCCACATACTGAGTGGACAGAGGAAGAGAGGAGTCCTTTAACCCACTGCTAGTGAATTAGTTTCCAAGGCAACAGATCTTAATAAGGGAGATTGCGGAGAACCCAGAAATTAATCCATCTCTCTATGGGGAACTGATATTAGACATGGGAACAAACTCTATCAAATGGGGAAACATGACAACCTCTTCAACAAATGTTGCTGGCAAAACTAGACTACTACCTGCAGAAAGCTGAAGCAGGATGCACATCTCTCACCACACACACAAATCAACTCAAGGTAGCTCAGAGACCTGGGGTAAAGCCCGAAACCAGAAAGATCATTCAGAGACAAAGTAGATAGGACCAAGCTTAGAAGGCCTGGCTTGTGGTATAAAAAGGCTGACAAATACAGCCAAAAATATGCAACCAGGAGAGGATAAAATTAATGAATTGGACCTGCTAAAGGTTAAATCCCAGCGTGCATCAAAACCATTTTCCAACAAGGAAGCTCTGGGGCTGAGTGGCAAGAAGTTGCACTGCAATCCCAAAGGTATGAAGTTTGAATCCACCAGATGCTCTGCTAGAAAAAGATAGATGAGCAATCTCCTCCTGTGCCAGTTGGATCCAACTGAGAGTGCACAATAAGAAAAAAAAA
>NW_006399976.1:2019681-2020954 GCF_000299155.1 Elephantulus edwardii
ATTATTTAAAAAAAATATAAGAGATTGTTTATCTTTTTCAAACAGGATGCCTGGTGGCTTTGAACCTCCCACCTTATGGTTAGCAGCCAACATATACACCATGCCAGCAGGACTTCTTAGTCAGACCTATGATTTTTCTCAAAAAAGCAGTCATTGTCCCAGGATGAAGCCCTGCCGGTAGCCAGGGGCAGAGCAAATGAATTAATGGAAATAAATGGGAAAATACACTGTGAGTGTTCTGATTCAAATAACAAAAGGTGTATGAATGGTTGAATGAAAAAACAACCTGCTTTGTAAACTTTCACTCAAACGTCTCATCAAATGAATGACAGCTGGGCTCCACCCAACCCACGTCTCTGAACTGGGCGGTCCCCTCAGTGATCCACTCATAGACAAGTGGCGCCTTCTCATCCTAGACCTCGGAGAGACGCAGCCTCTCTTGTATCCTCACTGTCTCATGAAGCATCCTCTGCCCAAAATAAGAGGCTTCTCCGGCTGCTCGGCCTCCAGCTCCAGCCCATCTTGCTTACCCCTCGCTTGCAACTTACCCGCTTCTCCTGCATCTTCTCGAAAGCCGCTTGGGCCGGCGTTCGCTTGTCCAGGCCGCGCCGCTTCTCCTCCTCATTCTTTTTGTTCGTCCCCATCGCTTCCAAAAGTTTCGCCTTGTCTTTGTCCTTCTTTTTCTTCTTTCTAAGAGGGAATAGAAGGAGATGGCAATGAAGATGGACGGGTAAGAAAGAGGATGCTAGAAAAGGCATTAGGGGTCAGGGGAGGAGGTCTCGCGAGTCCTACTTCTTGGTCACGCCGAGCTCCGCGACGCCTTTCAGCTTCAGGGGGCCCCTCTGGACCTGCTCGTAAGCCTCCATACCGCCCTAATACAACCGGCAGGTAAAGTGCAACACTTTCGGTTTGCTAACCCTGCATTTGCTTGGTTGGCCACGCCCCTGGTTTTTGATTGGCTGGACCTAACAGCGCGAGCGCTCTTGCTGTACCCTTGCGACATTTCCGAGATCGCAGCGGAAATGTTATTAGGTCGCGTCGCCTGCCGCACTTCCGGTGTGGTCTCAGCTGGGGTTTCTCAGGAGTAGGATAGTCACTCTTGTTTTACAAAACCCTCAAGATCATCAGCTGTGGTTGACAACAACAAGGCAGTTCTTTGCATACTCTTTTAGAAAGACTATTTGGAAAAAATGCTCCTTGGAGGCAAGGATTCTGAGGCTCCGTCTAACTTACCTTGGACATGTAGTGAGGAGAGACCGGTCCTTGGAGAGGG
>NW_006399976.1:2035718-2038228 GCF_000299155.1 Elephantulus edwardii
CCATCCATCCTGATGCTACCGATTGGTCCAGTGGTGAGAATTTTTGTCTTCTTGACATTGAGCCTCAGTCCATATTGAAGGCTGCAGTCCTTGAGTTAGTCATTAATAAAGGTCACACAGCATGACGCAACAAGAACTGGATATTGGGTGTGACCTGCCTCATGGCATGACCGGCCGCACAGCGCAATCATGACAGTGCACTAGACCAGACAGGTTCACTACATGGAGACCAGACTGGCCCACTGATAACCTGCTGTCCTGTGCCAGAAGCACCAATACTACATTTATTTTGGCCTTGAACATGGCTTTCTAGCTATATCACGGGGTATTTCTTAAGCTCAATTGGAAGAGGCCAGGTGGCATCTGGGCAGCAACAGTCATCCTGGTTTGGATGGTGTTCCTCGAGAGGGGTGCACAAATATGCTAGTCCTTCACACACATTGCCATACCGTGGGACTTTATATAGTTAAAACAACCTAATACTACTAAGAAAAGATTCACATAATGGCAAGAAAGCAGCAGTCTGCCTCAGTTATCACGAAATAACAAAACAACTTTTCTCATAAAAAAAAAAGCAGACCCAGTGAATACCCCACATAGAGAGAACCAGAAGAAATATGTTGATGTGGAGTTATTTGAACAGCCTTAGAAGATGCAAATGGTGGAAAAAACATTAGAAGCCATTAAGAGAACAAATACCCCAGAGACAACAATGCAGAAGAAATATATTGATGAGGAGCAACTTGAACAGCTATGGAAGAAAGTGCAAAATAGGAAAGAAAGAATTGATAGTGTAGATAAAGAGGTACAAGAACTAAAAAAAGCACCACAAGACAGAGTACAGATAACACAGTACTGGAAATAACAGAAAAGAATGAAAACGCAATCCAGAATATGAAGACCAAAATGGCACAAGTGTCCAACACTGGTAGGGGGAAAAAAAAACAAACTGAAGAGATGGAACAGAGAGTCAGTGAGCTGGAAGACAAGACCCTTGTTGGAAACATACTAGAAGAAAAATCAAAGATGAGACGTAAAGAAGATTAAGAAGGCCCTCTCTATCTTCTCTGCTTTCCTGCCACAGCCCCTCAGCCCCTGAAAATGTTTGACTGCATCAAGTTTGTCTCCACCCCTTCCCTGGTCAGCAGTGCCTCTCAGCTGCTGAATGGTCCATTGTCTGCAGTGGTGCTGAAACAATGAGAGACATGAGAGATGAGAACTTCAGTTGCTTGACAGCCCACATTCCTTGATTTCATTTGTCCCTAGTTGCAGCTTCCAAACCAGCACTATCTCAAGGGATATTGACATAGCAGCCAAGTTTATTGGGGCTGGGGCTGCCATGGTCGGAGTGGCTGGCTCTGGAGCTGGGATTGTGGGAGCCTCATCATTGGTTATTCCAGGAATCCTTCTCTGAAGCAACAACTCTTCTCCTATGCCATTCTGGGCTTTCCCCTCTCAGAGGCCATGGGGCTCTTTTGCCTGATGGTGGCCTTTCTGATCCTTTTCGCCATATGAAGGAGCCATCTTCACCTCCCATAGTTTGTTGGTTTTCTCCCTTCTGTGGTTCATCTACCCTGTATGTTCCTTTCACTGTATCTCCCCAGGCAGCCTAGGGAAAGTGACTGACTCAGGGTTTGAGTGAAGAAAAAGAAATAATGTTAATAAGATTAAAAAAATTAAGAAAACATTAGAATCATGTGAGATGACATCAAAAGGAACAACATATGTACAGTTGTAATTCCAGAAGAGAGGAGTGACAGGGAAGTCACTGAGAAAATTGTGGAAGAAGTACTAGAAGAAAACAACATAGGTATTTTGAACAATGGGAAAGTCCACATTCAAGATGCACAACAAACAACAAATAGACGAGACCCCAAAAGAAAAACATTAGTCAAATTGTCCACATTAAAAGATAAGGGTAGAATAAAAAAGTGGCATGAGAAGAAAAAGTTACTTGTGCTGCAATCACAAAAGCACATGGTTTGAAGGCACAAACTGCTCTGCAGGAGAAGGATGGACAATCTCCTTTATGCAATTAACTGTTTCTGAAAACTTGCCAACCAGCTATCAGTCGGTTGCAACTCTACGATACACAACAACAATGAAGGGGAAACAATTAGAGTAAGTTCTGATTTCTCAACAGATACTATGCAAGCTAGAAGACAATTGGATGTCATATACAGAAAGTTGAAGGAAAACCGTTGCCTGCCAAGGATCCTATAACCAACAAAGTTCTCCATCAAATATGAATTAGATCATTTGCAGAAAAGAAGGAACTTAAGGAATTTGTGAAAACAAGACCAAAACTATTCTATTCTATTCTATTCTATTCTATTCTATTCTATTCTATTCCTTAGAATAACAATTATTTACCCTCTGTCCCAATGAGGATTAATTTGTTGTGAGAGTTTAAAATGCTGGGCAGAGGTGAGCTCTGGTTGCCTAGTGGCAAGAAACTGCACTGCAATCCCAGAGGTGCACAGTTCGAATCCACCAGATGCTCTGCTGGA
>NW_006399976.1:2039688-2055538 GCF_000299155.1 Elephantulus edwardii
AATAATACATATTCCTCTTTGTATTATATATTATAAATTTTTTGTTATCCAGTGAGTGTCAGGTGAAGCTTCAGAATCCTTGCCTACCAGGATCAGCCTGGTCTCACCCTCTCCAGGGTGAACCTGTTTGTTTTCCTAGCAGTCCATGGTATTCTCAATACTCTTCTCCAGCACCACAGCTCAAAGGCATCAATTCTCCTCCTATTATACCTAGTCATTGTCCAGCTTTCTGATGTATAGCAAGTAACTGCAAAGGCAATGGCCTGGATCAGGTGCCCCTTAGTCTCCAGACTGACATTCTTGTTCTTCAGTACTTTGGAGAGCTCTCTGACAGTAGACTTGCTCAATGCAATTAATCTTTAAATTTCCTGGCTGCTGGTATCAAAAGTGTTGATTATGGAGCCAAGCAAACTAAAGCTGTTAATAATCTCAATCTCCTCACCATCTATCATGATGCTGTCAATTGGCCTAGTTGATTACAAAAGTAAATTCACATAGTCTCAGTGGTGTCAGTATATGGATATAAGCCAGTGGGACTTACAAAAAAGTTTTTGTTATTACAAGAATCTTTTGATTTAAATAAACTTTTGTTGAAACACTGCACACAAATTTGATAGACAGTCGTTTTGGTGTTTCCCCTCTGACACTGCTCCCTGGTATGAAGTATATGTAACATATACTGCCAGAAGAATAAAAAAAAAATTTCTGTCTTGGAGTACAGTCTGAATTCATCTTCGAATTAAAGAATGTAAGACTGGAAAAAATTTTTTTAAAAGTAAAAGAATGTAAGACTGGGTCTTAAATGCTTTGGACATGTTATCAGGAGAGACCAGTTTCTGGAGGAGGACATCATGCTTATTAGAGAGTCAATAGGAGGAAAAAAGGAAAACTCTCAAGGGTCCGGACTGGGACAGTGGCTGGAACAATGGGCTTCAACATGGCAGTGACTGCAAGGATGGAGCAGGACAGGACAGACATTCATTCTGTGATGCTTGGTGTTGCTGTAAGCTGGAATCTATTTGTCTGCTGTCAACAAGAAGCCATCTGGGCAGAGGACAAACCATTTCCTGAGTGCTAGTCTCTATCAGGAACTTGAATGAATGCTGGGGTCACACTCCTGAACCATGAGTTAACATCCTTATGGGGAAGATAAAAACAGTACCCAGACGTTCTTGTCCCTCCTATTGCTTTCACATCTGCCATTTCTACAAATCAATGGACATCAAGAACTTTTTGGACATGGACAATAAACCAGTAATCAGGAACAGAAACTCTTGTGTAAGAAACCATAGCAAAACATCCCCACCCAACCATGTTGTATTGTGTTGTTAAGTGCCGTCGAGTCACAGGCGACTCATAGCGACCCTATGAAGGAGAGTCCTTGACGCTTGGGTGCCTTTCATCCTCTCTCCAGGTTCATAGGGTTTCCAGAGGCAAGCTATTATGAAAGTGGATGCCACTCCTCCTCCCAAGTTGTTTTAATAGGGGAGCTCCACCCCACTCTCTGTCCGCATTGGGTAGCCAACCATTAACCTGGGAGAATATGGCCACCTCCTCTCCCCTCTTCCCCTTTTGGGCTTGAAACCACCTGCTGCCTTACACCCTAGGCCAAGCCTGGCTTGCCTGGCTCCTGGAGGCAGAGAAGTCCTTTATGTCCAAAAGTTGCCAGAACACTCACGCACACAGCATAGCACCATGCTCTCTCTGGCATGCAGGCGGCTTCAAGCCCAAAAGGGGAAGAGTGGAGAGGAGGCGGCCATATTCTCCCAGGTTTGCTCTACCCAGGGCTGCTATGACCAGAGAGAGCATGGTGCTGTGCTGTGTGTGCGGGTGTTATGGCAGCTTTTGGAAGTAAAGGACTACTCTGCCTCCAGGAGCCAGGCACCCAACCATAGTGTAGATTTTCTAGAAAGTTATATAACTAGCAAGGTCCTGTAAATGAGCAAAAAGTTGCAAAAGAGAAGATTTTGGGGCGTCCTCTTGGGGATTGTTGCTTTCCTCAACTGTTGCTCTGCAGCATATTTGAAAGAAGGGTGTCAATCCTGTGATATGGGAGACAGAATTATATCAGTATCAGCAACAGGATGAGCGTAACTTTAACTTGGGAGTGGTAGTAGCTAGAGGGCCATGGGTGGTTTTCAGGTAATTTGGTGCTTGGCTGCTGCCAGGTTGGCTATGATTCATGGCCACTTCAAGGACAACAGAACAAAATATGGTCCGCTCCGGTGTCATTCTTACAACCATTGTCTGCTAGAGTCCATGGTGGCTGCCAGCCACTCTGTATGCTGGGTGCCTTCCAATCTAAGGGCTCATCTTCCAGTACTATACAGAATAATATTCTGTTCCTATACAGAACAATACTCTGTTCCTATACAGAACAATACTCAGTTCCTATACAGAACAGTACTCTGTTCCTATACAGAACAATACTCTGTTTAGATTCATAGATGTTTTACTGGGGTAATTTCAGAAGTCAAATTCAGGCCTTTTCTCCTACTCTGTCTTACTATGGAAGCTCTGCTGAAACCCATCCACCCACCATGAGTGACTAAGAAGCACAGCAATATACTTTCTTTATTATGGGAGTGATTGCTGTTTTACCACCCCATAAATTTTAAGTAACTGATAACAGTGAAAATCGTCCCATGGAAAAGTACATCTTTGTCTCCTTTTTCACATCCATTTCAGGATTCCTTAGTGAGGAGATGTAGATACAGTGTATGTTGTTGTTGTTAGATGCCATCAAGTTGAGTACGACTAATAGTGACCCTGTGAATAGCCAACCTGACCCCTGCCCTATCTTGTGTCATCCTCACCATCTCTAGAACACTCAAGGCCATTGCTGAAGTCACAGTGTCAAACCATCTCATTGAGGGTCTTCCTCTCTTTCACTGACCTCCTCATCTTTCCATGCATGATGTCCCCCTCCAGTGAGTAGCCTCATCTAGCTACATGTCCAAACAATAAAAGATGAAGCTTCACCATCTTTGCCTCCAAGAAGCACTCCAGCTGCACCCTCTTCAAGACATACCTGTTTGTTCTCTTAGCATTCAGTACTGTTCGGCAGCACCACAATTCAAAGGCATCAATTCTTCTTCTGCAGGTCTTACTTATTGTCCAGCTCTTCGATGCATAGCAGGTGATTGAGAACATCATGGATACAACGTATAGATCAACTCAACTCAAAGCAGAACTCAAGTCAAACTCATTGTGCACTACCACCATCTTGTGTTCAAAGCTTTCACCCTGAATTCCTCCAAAGCAAAGCAAAAAAAAAAATCTATCTGGGAGGAAGTATAACCAGGGTGCTCCTTACAAACAAGCATGGTGAAACTCCATCTCACATGCTGTGTTTACATTATCAGGGATACCAGTCTTTGAAAATGACATGATGTTGGGAAAGGTAGAGCGTCAGTATAAAGAAAATGACCGTCATGGAGATGAATTGACACGATGATTGTAACAATGGGCTTGAACATGAGATGTTTGTAAGGATTGCACAGGATAGTGAGAGGTTCTGTCTTTAGTTCCCAGAGTTACTATAATTCATAGTTGACTGGATGGCATTTAACAACAATAACTCATTGTGGTCAAGTCAGAACTCATCTGTAACTGCCCATTCAGGAGGTTTTTGGAGGATGTAAATCACTTGTCCACCTTTCTCCCAGGGAGCAGTTGATGGATTTCAGCTGCCAGAGAGATTCCCCTTTGGATTGGCAGCACGACTCCTCATGGACTACAGTGCTGGAGCACTGATTAATGAGGAGAATTGCATTTTTCATTCTCTATGTGAGACTGGCTTAGGAGAGGGAAGGGTTCAGAGCAATATGTCACAGGTGACTCAACAGCACATAACAACAACAACAACATACTATCTTGGGTTGTTGGGTGTTTTTTTTTTTAATTTAAACCTCTTGTTTAGAGTCAACAAGACTCAAGGAGGGCCTTTGCATTTAAGTCTGTTGTTATTATATTTTGGAGGAACATTCTAAGTGATACAGCACTCTTCTGTCAATATTCTGTACTGAGGTAACGTGTGGTTGCTGTGATGCTGAACCTTGGGTCCTTGGGGTGTCAAATGCCATAACAGTTACCCATGGTGGACAGTGTTTGGTGGAGCTCCCAGTTTAAGAAGGGCTTGGAAGTAGGAGTGGGATCCACTTCCTAAACGACGTGCCTTTGGAAATTATGAACTTGGATAAATGTCAATAGTCATAGAAAGGCTTCAGGTCTTTTGTTCACAGGGTTGCTATGAGTCATGCTCTATTTGATGGCAATCAACAACAACAACATATCCATATGGAAGGAGTCCTAACAGCTAGTGTGTAAGCTAATAACTGAAAGGTCAATGGTTCAAATCCCTAAGGCCACTCCTAAGGAGAAAGATGGACAATCTCCTCCTATAAAGCAGCTTTAAAGTCCAGAAAACCCACCCACTGGATGGTTCCCATGAGTTGGAATTGAGTTGATGGCAGTGGGTATGTCTGTATAAAGGAGTCATGATTTTATCTTTCCATTTGAAAATGACCCTTTAAGAGCTAATCAACTTACCCAAGTGCATACTTCTCACAAGCAACTCAATGATACATAACACAACAAAAATATCAGATTGAGCTGTGTAAGTGTTGTGTTGCTTTGTGGTTTGGTAATTGTAAAATGAGGGCTACTTTCCAGGCTGGGAAGGTTAGCAGAACAACCGGATTTTACAAAGGTGTGTTTTCTGGTTTGGGGTTGAGACTTGAGTGTGGCTGTTGCTCCAAACTGGGTGTGAGCTGATTGGATTTGACCTTGCATTTAAAATTTGGCCACCAGTCTAGGGCTACTTTCCAGGCTGGAACTGCTGGGTTCTGCAAAGGTGTGCCCTCAGGTCTAGTTTTTGTGGAGCTCCTGAATAAAACAGGTTTGGAAGCAGGAGTGGCATCCACTTCCAAAGTAAAAGCTTGTCTCTGGAAACTCTATGAACTTCAAGGAAAGATGAAAGTTTTGTGTTCAAAAACTTTTGTTCATAGAGTCGCTTTGGGTCATCTACAACCCAACGGCACTTAACAACAACAATAACAAATTATTAACTATTTCACCCCCTGTCTTCTGATGAGTGTGATAGAGGAGGGGATTGGTGGGGTGTGTGCAGTTCTCTACTCACTGTTTATATAGAGTAATTGAATGCAAAGTGGACTGGAGTGGGATGCAGTCTTTTGTCAATCAACTGGAGCAGAAGTATGCCTGATGTGGCAGTTGAAGCTGCAAGAGATGAATGAATGTGTCTGGATACTGTTACTGTCCGTTGTGAGACGGACAAAAGAAAGGAGGGAACAAAAACAAGACGCCGCAGTCTAAACAACAGAATCATCACAAAACCAAAACCAAAATAGAAAAACCAAACCTGAAAAACCAAAAATGAAGTGGAATCAGAATAGAAAGGAGGGGGGTGGGGGAGAAAGCACATGAAAAACTACAGAGAAAAGATGAGCAAGGAAAAGGAATAAAACTTTTCCTTGAAAAGGAGAGAGAAGAAAAAGCAGAAAATATGGGGGAGGGAAACCCCAACACCAGACCAGAGTATAAAATAAACAAGAAAAAAAAAAGATTAAAAAACTATGAGAAATTAAAAATTAGACACAGAAAAAGGAGGTCTTGGAGAGCACTTCTTTTGGTCTGAAGGGCATCAAGGATTGAGCCACTCAGACTGGGACAGAGATTTTGACGTCCTCAAAAGAACCTGGAATGGTTAGCTGGCTAGGAATGATGTCTTTGCCAGTCTAGGGGATGGGTGTCTGCAGAGTACCCACTCAGAGATGGCTAGCATGAGAAATTGTCACGGCTGACCTAAAATGCCCAAGAATGGCACACTGTTCAGAGGGTGCACTGTCTCAAGTGTGGCTGTGGTGCAATGTATGCTGGGTAAAAGTGCCCAGTAGAAGGCAAGGACCCCCGTCAGAGTTAGTGACCCCAGAGAGGCAGTGCTCTACTAATCCAAAGAGGGGCAGCATCCTATAGGGCCAGAGATTTCTGTGCCAGCCAAATCAAGAGCCACACAAAGGAATAGCAGCCTCCACAGAGAACCAGAGCCTGCAATGAGACAGAGTTGACTTGGGCTGTTGCTGCACAGAATCAGAGGCAGAGGCCTTCACCCAAGCTTGCTAAGAGACTGAGGAAAAATGCTGTAACCAGCAGGACTACAGGAGCACTGACCTGCACCTTGAGGGTGAAGGTCAAAGGACCTATGTTCGTGCTTGAGAAACTGTCTGCACTGAGGGATTGCATTCTGCAGCTACCCCGAATTACATGCTTTCATGCATATAGTTACTAGTAAAATGATTGTAAGGGGAAAATGAATTCTTCAAGTAGAAAGAACAATGGCTAGAAAAGCCAGTGAATGCCCTGCAGTGTTTTTGGTCTATTGTTTAAAATGACTGTTTAAAAGGAATATATGATTAGACATTATATGTATGACAGCAATCCAGACTAAGAGGTGCATCACAAAATGAACTGGGAGAGGAGGAAGGGAGGGGAAGGAGGAAAATGTGCAACAATGAATGAATACAAAATAAAATTACTTCCCTAAGGCTTTGCCTTTGATTCGGTCATCTGGATGGGCAGACACATGCAAATTGGGTGTTGTTGTTGTTGTTGATTGCCTTCGAATTGAGCACGACTCATAGCGACCCTATGAACAAAAGGCCTGAAGCCCCTCTACAACTATTGACATTTATCAGAGAGTTTCCGGAGGCATGTAATTTAGGAAGTGGATGCCACTCCTGCTTCCAAACTGTCATAATATGTTATTTATGTGCCATTGAGTCACCTGTGATGTATAGCGACCCCTACGTACAGCAGCTCTGAACCCTTCCCTGTCCTGAGCCAAGTCTCACTAATTCTGACACACCAACCTCTTCGCCTCAGTTACTGTATTAATCCACCTCATCCGGGTATGTTAGTCTAATAGCAGATTGGCTAGTCAGCAACAGAAATTGGGAATCTCAATATCAACAAGGAAGAGGAAGCAATAGTGCACGTCTTTCTGGGTCAGAGGTTCCCATGCCAGTCAGTCCAAGATCTACATAAAAGGAAGAGCAGCCTCAGCAGAGAACCAGAGACCAACGTGAGACAGAGCTGACTTGGCAATACTGCCCCACAGAGCCAGAGCCAGAGACCTTCACCCATGTTTGCTGGAGGACTAAGGGAACTTGGTCAGTGGGCCTGTCACTAAGCTTGAGAAGCTTTCTGGAATGAAGGATTGTATCCTGCCCCCAACCTGAATTACAGACTGCTAACTATACATCAGAGAGCTGCATTATGACTAAGGATTACAGTAAAAGAATCGATGCCTTTGAGTTGTGAGGCTGGAGAAGAGTATTGAACATACCATGGGCTGTCAAGAGAACAAACGGGTTTGACCTGGAGAGGGTGAAACCAAGTTACTCATTGAAGGCAAGGATTTTGAAGCTTCGTCACACATACTTTGGGCATGTTTCCAGGAGGGACCGGTCCTTGGAGAAAGACATCATGCTTGGAAGGATGGAGAGCCAGCACAAGAGAGGAAGGCCCTAGAGGAGATGGATTGACACAGATTGACACAGGGGGTAGATGTGTTAGAGATAGTGAGTGGCTCAGGATAAGGTGAGGTTCAGAGCTATCGTGCAAAGGGGCACTATGAGTCGCAAATGACTTGATAGCCCATAACAACTTCCTCAATAAGCCCCATACCCATGAGTATGGTTCTGTGAAGTCTGTGTGGTCATTGTAATGAATTTCTTACCCAGGAGAGCAGTAAGATTGGGGCTAGAATCAGTAGAAGTAGGTGCAGGAGAATGGGAAACCATGCCTGACTTTATAGGAATTAGTTTTGGGTGGTGGATGCTGTTCATGGGGGCAATTTCTCCTTATGGTGTAAGTAGAGGTCAGTTATGACCATCTCAATGCTGCCCACACTCTTTTTACAATGGTTCAGTGATCTATTTCTTCTCTGCATGTGAGAGACTCTGGTTTGATTCCTAGCCACCCTCTGGGCTGCCACTTCCTCTCCGTGGAGGTTTATTACATGTTGCCGAACAAATATCTGAGAGGATTCCAGACTAAGACCCGGCAATTGCTTTCTGAAAATCAGGCCACGAGAACACTTCAGTTCACAAGTGATCATAGG
Source organism: Elephantulus edwardii (assembly GCF_000299155.1). Lineage (NCBI taxonomy): Eukaryota > Metazoa > Chordata > Mammalia > Macroscelidea > Macroscelididae > Elephantulus > Elephantulus edwardii. The sequence goes on from NW_006399976.1 coordinate 2,047,832, forward strand.
GACAGCATCAGGCCAGGCGGTGCGTGTTTCTTTCTCTTGTGTCTGGGGTCACCATGAGTCAGGAGCCAACTCAGGGTCAGTGGTCAATGGCAGAGACCCTGCTTGTGCTCTTTTTATTTCTGTGCTCAGCCTTTTCCCTTCACACGTCTTTCACTCAGCGTGCCTGGCAGAAGGTACACCTTCATTCCACCCTCCTCAAAGGTCAGGCTGTTCACCCAGATGATGATTGTTGTATTGTTGATTGATTGATTGTTGTATCGATGATTGTTGTATTGATGATTGTTCTTATTAGCTGCCCTCTACTTGCTTCTGACGAGTGAGAATCCCATGCACTGTAGAATTAAACATTGCCTGTCCTGCATTTTCTTCCCAGTCGTTGGCAGCCTCTCGTTCATTGTGTCAGCGGCTGTGTATGCTTTTTGTTTTGGTCTGAAATGGATAATCATTTCCCCTTCCCCTTTTAAATTTTATTTTATTGTTTTATTATTTTATGTGTGTGTACCCCGTTAAATCAGATCTGACTGGTACAGGAGGAGGTTGTCCCTCCTCCAGCGGAGCATCTGGTGGATTCGAATCACGTACCTCTGAGATTGCAGTGCAGCTTCTTGCCACTAGGCCACCAGAGCGCCCTTCTCCACCCCCCCTTTTTTTTCTCCAAACATTTTGTTTTATATATTTAAAATTTATTGATATTTTTAATTACAGTATCTAAGCTCTGGTGGCTTAGCAGTAAGGAATTGCACTACCAACCCAAAGGTACACAGTTCAAATCTACCAGCTAGCTGCTCTGCAAGAGAAAGATGGACATTCTCCTCCTGTGTGATTTACTGCCTCTGAAAACCCACTGGAGGGTCAGATTTGAGCTGATTGTGACTCCATGGTACACAGTAGCAGCAACAACAACCAAACCCTTACTGTGTATTGCCTTTCCCTTTATTCATTAAGTTTTGCTCTTTTCTACCCCAGCCTCTTTTCATCCCTGGTTAGTCTCCAAGATTGATTCTGTGGGCAAGCCTTTCCTTAGCATTGTCTTGTTGTGTTTTGTGGGTTGCTTTTTTGTTTTGTTTTGTTTTGTTTTAAATAATTGAAGGTTATGTTTACTATGTAGTACCACAATCCAGTCTTAGGCTCTCACAAGCAGCTGGAAGAAGGGTGTAGAGAGTAAGGATGTGGGGAGGTGGGGGAGCTCTTAAAAGGCAGCCCAGCCCCATTTTTGTTCTAAGGTAACTCAGGATCCAGTGAAGAGAAACCTCAGGATCAAGCTGAAGAGGAACCTCGCTGAGGCTGCTGTTTGGAGGAGGAAGAGGCTCTCAGGGAGGGCTAAGCCATGGGCAGCAGGGGGCCCTCTCTAGCTCAGTGGCTGCTTCTTGAAATCTGAGTCTTCTTAATGTCCTCGAGTTTTTTTGGCCAGATTTGAGATCTCACAGTCTGAGCCAGATACATTCCAACGATGCTTCCAGAAGTAATTCCGAGCAGGAACTGGAGCATGATGTGGGCGGGGAGGGTGAGGAAGCAAATTTCCTTAGCTTTTTGTATTAGTGGTCTTATAGACCAGGGCTGTCCTTTTGCTACTGACTAAATGTCACTCACTGTAATTTGTTCTAGATGCATCCATGCTGTGTGTGGTATGTCACACATTCTTAATTTTTTTTTAAAGTGATGCTTACTACGCCATTGTGTGAATGTACCACAATTACTTTTTAGTCGTTCATCATTCATTGATAGACAATTCATCAGGTTGTTTCTAACTCTTTGCTATTGTAAGTAATACTGCAGTTAACAAGAGTGAGAGTTTGTCAGTTTGTGTTTCAGCTCTTGTTTTTGAGGGATACATACTTAGTAGTGGAATTGTTGGATCAAATGATATTTCTATTCCCAACTCCTTTAAAAAGTGCCAGATTGCTTTCCATACCGGCTTTACTATTTTACATTTACTTATTAGTGTATGAGGGAGCTCTGATGACCTAATGGTAACAAGATGTGGTGCAATTCCAAAGACACATGGTTCTAATCCCACTTCATGGGAGAATGATGAGCAATTTCCTCCAGATTGATGAACTGCCTCTGAAAACCTGCCAGAGGGCCAGCAGTGGGTCAGTTCTGACTCGGTGGTACACGACAATGACAACATTAGTGTATAAGGGTTTTTTTAAAAATGTTGACTATTTTTTCAATTATAATTTTCAATTAATGTTGTCTTTCCACATCCTCTCCAGCATTAGTTGTTTGCTATCTTCCTGAACTTTGCTGTTGTTGCTGGGGTGAGATGATATCTCACTGTGCTAAGAACAGAGCAAGGAAACATTGCATGGTTTAAAATCAGGAAAGATGTACATCACAGTGGTATCCTTTCTCCATACCTATTCAATCTGTATTCAGAACAAAGAACAAGATGGATTGCCACAGTGATTGTAAATCAGGCAGAGTGGCTGCCTTCCTCATTCCTTCCTGCAGGAGGCAGCAAGTGGCCACGGAATTCTTGAGTCCCATGAGCAATCTTTGGAATTTCAGAACTGGAAGAGAAAATCCTGGCAGAGGAAGGACTTCCTGGTACACAGGAGTAGGGGCTGCTAGCGCTGCTATGTGAAAAGAGAGGTGACTTTGTCTGGGACAGTCTACTGGTAGTGCCAACCATGAACCGGGGTCAGTTCTGTACAAGAGGCACAAGACGGACCCAAATGGAAAGCTCCTATTTTCTTAAGTCACCCCTTGGGACTTGGGAGGTGTGAGAAGCAGTGATCAAAAAGAAATACATAAATAAATAAAAACAGCTGATGCGAGATTTTGGAGAAACAGGAATCTTTGTTTATTACATTTTCATCCAATAGAGTGTAAAATCCGTACAGTCACAGTGGGAAAGTGTGGTGGTTTCTCAAACTAGCATAGGAACCAGCAATCTCAATCACAGAAGACATGGATTCAGGGATGCAAACAGAAGCCTATTTAATGTTCACTGCAGCACTTTTCACAGGGTGCAAAAGCTGGTGGTTGTTGTTTTGTGCCGTCGAGTTGTTTGCAACTCATAGCAACCCTACGCACAACAGCCCTAAACCCTGCTCTATCCTGTGTCAATCGCATTGCCTCTGACACACCCATCCCAATTACCCCAGTCACTGAATCAATCCACCTCATAGAGGGTCTTCCCCTCCTGTGATGTCCCTCTCCAAAGACCTGTCTCTCCTTGCAACATGTCCAAAGTATGTCAGACAAAGCCCCAGAATCTTTGCCTCCAAGGAGTAGCCTGGTTTAACCCTCTCTAGGATGAATCTGTTTGTTTTCTTGGCACCATAGCTCAAACGCGTCAATTCTCCTTCTCTCCTCCCTAGTCGTTGTCCAGCTTTCTGATGCATAACAAGTGATTGCAAAAGCTGGACAAGGAATAAACTGTGATGTATGCATATAATGAACTACTAATTGGCTGCAAAAGAGAATGAAGTCCTGATGCATGCTGCTCTGTGGATAAACCTTGACAATATTATGCTGTGTGAAAGAATTCCATAGTGAAAGGATACATACTGTGTGACCTCAATTATAGGAAATAAACAATTAGAAGCCAAGGCCTATTGGTGGTACCAGGGGTGGGATGGAGAAGGAAATTTCTGCTTAGGGGATAGCGAGTGTGTGCTCATGGTAGTAGACTATTTCAGATAAAGCCAGTGAGAGTGATTGCACAGCTTGGAGAATGGAGAAGTTGTTGAATTAGTGTGCATCCTGTATAAATTTTCAGAACAATTTTTTTTTGGCAGATGATACAAGTATTTTTATTGGATTTTTCAGGGGCAGGGGACTCAAACAAAAACCACTATGGTTTCATTTTGTCTCAATTCTTTCCTCTGATAAAACAAAGCACTGGTATTTCCTAGAACATCAACATCCAGTCACCAGCAGTTAAAAGACTTTAAATTCGGTGATTCAATGAAAGATGCAGAACAAACCTTCACTCTCCTCTTAACCACTCGAATTTTCTGGGACTCTTAGCCTTTTCTTTCCTCGGTTGTGAAGTCTGTTAGATCAGTAACGGAATATTAGATCCTGAATGCCCATACATCACGGACAGAACTAAGGCCACCTTGGCCCTGGGTCACCAGGTTTACGCATGTTTGCTCGGCACGCACCGGGCTCACCCGCGTCAACCTAGAACAATTTTTAAAAAGAGTGAGAGGCTTTGGGACTCTGTGTTCTTTCCAGGCTGTGTGCCCTTGATTAAGAGGCTTGACCTCTCTGTGGTCCTCTTTCCTCCTCTATATTGGGGAATGCTGTTGTTTTTGTTGTGTATCATACAGACCTGTAGCCGATTCTCCAGTGGATTTTCAGAAGCAGGAAGTTGCACGAGAAGAAATGGCCCATCTTTCTCTCAAGGAGCAGCCAGTGTATTTGAACTGAGTGATGATGTTGATATTGTTGTGGTTGCTCGTGACCATCGAGTTGGCCCCTCCCCCAGCACAAAAGAATAAAACACTGGCTGGTCCTGCACCATCTTCACCATCATGGATCTGCTCAAGTCCATGGTCACGGTCACTCTGTATTTTTACTGTATCTTAATCTAGTGAGTGTATCTCCCACCACTGTGTTAGACAATATAATTGTGATCCACAGAGTGTGGCTTTTTTTTTTAGTGTTAAATATATGTGCTAGGGAGCTCTGGTAGCTTAGTCTGTAGGGGACTGTGCTGCTAGCCCAAAGGTGGTGCCTCTCCGGGGGTTCGAATCCACCAGCGGTTCTTCAGGTGGTAGGTGGGCACTCTCCTCCTCCTGTGCAGTATACAGTCTTGGACAAAGAGCTGGAGCGTCAGCTATGAGCTGGTTCCAACTTGATGGCAGTGAGTTGGAATTTTTACATATGCAACAAATAACTTGTCTTTTCATTGTTCTTCATATCAACAAATTCAAGTATGTTTATGTTGTTCAACCATTACCATTATCTGTTTCTAGAAATTTCCATTATTGGCTAATTTTCAAATGGTTACCAGATTTTTCTTCTTGTCTTTCTTGGACTGGAAACCAAGTTGAAATGTGCCCACCATGTGTGTCTCTGCTGGTATTTTAAATACCAATGACATAGCTTCCAGCGTCATAGCAACACACAAGCGCAGTGTGTCAGACTGAGAAAATCCACTACCATAATAAAATCAAGTTGTTATTGTTGTTGTTATGTGCCATTGAGTCATTTGTGACTCATAGTGACCATAGGGTAAAAAAGCCCTAAACGCCGTTCTGTCCTGTGTCAATCTCGCTGTCTCAAAGACATTAATTCCCAGCACTCCACTCACAGAATCGATCCATCTCATTGAGGGTCTTCCTCTCCTGCACTGTCCCTCCACTCTCCCAAACATGATGTCCCTCTCCAAAGACCAGTCCCTCCTTGTAACATGTATGTCAGACGAAGCTTCAGGATCCTTGACTCCAGGGAACATTCTGGCTTCACCCTCTCCAGGACAAACCTGTTTGTTCTCCTTAGCAGTCCATGGTATATTCAACACTCTTATCCAGCACCACAACTCAAAGGCATCAATTCTATTTCTATCATCCCTATTCACTGTCCAACTCTCTGATGCAGAGCCCATAATTGCAAAGACTATAGCCTGGATCAGGTGCACCTTAGTCTCCAACCTGACGTCATTGCACTTCAGTATTCTTGAGAGGTCCCTCATAGCTGACTTTCCCAATGCAATTCATCTCCTGATTTTCTGGCTGCTGTTACCAAGAGTGTTGACTGGAACCAAGTAAATGAAAACTGTTAACTATCTCAATCTCTTCACCATCCATACTGATGCTGCCAATTGGCCCAGTGGTAAGAATCTTTGTTTTCTTGATATTGAGCTTCAATCCATATTGAAGACTGCAGTCCTTGACTTTCTGCAGCAAGCGCTTCAGGTCCTCCTCAGTTTCAGCAAGCAAGGTGTGTCATCTGCATAACGCAGGTTGTTGACGATTCTTCCACCAATCCTGATGCCACATTCCTCCTCATACAGCCCAGGGTCTCAGATGATCTATTCTGCATACAGATTGAAAAGGTATGGAGACAAAATACATCCCTGACGGACCCCTTTCTTGATTTTGAACCATCCAGTGTCTCCCTGCTCTGTTCTGATGACTGCCTCTTGGTCCAAGTATAAGTTTCACATTAACACAATCAAATGTTCTGGGATTCCCATTCTTCTCAGAGTCAGCCATAGCTTGTTGTGATACTAAATCTATGCTGTAGGACACTGTTATAAAATAATAGGCTAGTACTCCTCAAGACTGTCAAGTTTTGCTGTTATAAAATAGGACGGACTGGGAAGGGGGGGTAGTTGGAGAGAGAATGGGAAAAGAGTGGATAGATAATGAACACTGCAATAGAACAGATGAGGGGAAGAACTGTCCAGAAGGAATATGTGACTAGGCATTATATGTGTGACAAGAATCTGGAACAAGAGGTGCATTGTGGGGTGGGCCAGGGGTGGGGGAAGGACATGTGCAACAATAAAAAAAATAAATATTTCAGGATAAAAAAAAGACTGTCAAGTTCATCAACACACAAACAAGGGGTGAGTCTTTGAGGTGAGTCACTTAGCAGAGACTAAGGCGATGTGATGACTAGAGGTGACATCTGATCCTGGAAGGAATTCTGAGAGGAAAAGGACATTAATGGAAAAGTTGGTGAAATATCTCAGACCAAATGAAGTCGGGAACTCAGTTGTCAGTGTTGCTAGTTGTATTGTTGTTATGTGCGTTGAGTCTCCCTATCCTGAGCCAGTCTCACTTTCTCTGACACACCTATCCCCATTACCCCCGTCACTGAGTCAATCCATCTCATCCAGGGTCTTCCTCTGTTGCACTGTCCCTTCATCCTTCTCTAAGGACTGGTCCCTCCTGGCAACATGCTCAAAGTATGTGAGAGGAAAAATTCTTGCCTCCAGAGAGAACTTGGTTTCAGCCTCTCTAGGACAGACTTGTTTGTTCTCTTGGCAGTTAAATACTCTTCTTCAGCACCACAACTCAAAGGCACAGATTCTTCTGTCATCCTTATTCATTGTCCAGCTTTCTTGTGCATAACAAGTAATTGCAAAGACCATGGCTTGAATCAGGAACACCTAACTATTGTCAATAGTTTGGATAGTTGCACTGAGTTAGTTCTAATTCATGGCAACCCAGGCATGCTCAATGGGGTTTAGAGACTCTGACCTTCCTGAACGTCTGTCTTCTGAAGTACCACTGGGTGAATTTGAACCATTAAGCTTTTAGCTAATAAAACACTTAACAATTTAGGCCACCCAGAGATTGCAAGCAATTTCTTTACACATGGTAACGACATTAATTTCTTGGTTATGACAAATACACAGTGGTTGTAGAAGACATTAACATTAGAGAGAGAAGAATGAAGGGGTTTTGAGAACTGCAACTTTTCTGTAAATAAAGCAATTAAAATTTATTTTTAAAATTAAAAAGAGCTAAGCGACTGGAACAGCCCATCAGCAGAGAACTGCCGGAAGTCCAGGCTGGGTTTTGAAGGAGTCGTGGTACTAGGGATATTGTAGCTAATGTTAGATGGATCCTAGCTGAAAGCAGGGAATACCAGAGGAGTGTCTATCAGTGTTTCATTGATTACACAAAGGTGTTTGACTCTGTGGACCATAACAAACTATGGCTGACTCTGAGAAGAATGGGAATCCCAGAACACTTGATTGTGCTAATGTGAAACCTATACTTGGACCAAGAGGCAGTC
>NW_006399976.1:2056036-2086353 GCF_000299155.1 Elephantulus edwardii
GGAGGATAGAAGGAGAATTGATGCCTTTGAGCTGTGGTGCTGGAGAAAAGTGTTGAGGGTACCATGGACTGCTAGGAAAACAAACATTCATCCTGGAAAGTGTTAAACCGGCAGCTTCTTGGAGGCAAGGATTCTGAGGCTTCATCTAACATATACTGGACATGTTGTAAGGAGGGACTGGTCCTTGGAGAGGGACATCATGCTTGGGAGGGTGGAGGGACAGCACAGGAGAGGAAGGTCCTCTATGAGGTAGATTGATTCAGTGACTGGGGCAATCAGGTTGGGTGTATTGGAGATGGTGCGATTGGCACAGGACAGAGCAGAGTTTAGGGCTGTTGTACATAGGGTCATTATGAGTCACAAACGACTCGACAGCACATAGTAAAAACAACAACATCAAGTGCTGCTGGGAATGGAGTTTCCACCCAGCCTTGCGGTGACGTCAAGATAGATCATTGGACTTCCACTTCTAGAAAGTAGAGAAGCATATTGGCATCCACACTCCTCGGTCCCCCACATCCTAGGGGATCTGCCCTCAAGCCCCATTGAGCTCTGCTGCTGGTGCGTCCAGTGCGCATGCACATACATACAGTGGTAGTGGGTCAACAAGGAGATGTATCTGAATTTAGGGATGAGGAACTATAGACGGAAGGGAGCTCGAGTAGGGTAGTCTGCAGTGAATTGCGCAGGTAACCCGAAGGCTGTGCCTCTCTGAAGGTTCGAATCCACCAACAGCACTGAGAGAAAATGATGGGTAGTCTCCTCTCACTAGATTAACAGCCTCCTGAAACCCACTGGAAGATCAGTTATGAGCTGATTTTGACTCGATGACAATGAGATTGAGAGAGAATGAGGAGGAGTCTGTTTTAATGTTCAGTGTTGCAAGGAGTGCAGTGTTGTAGCAAAAAAGGCCTGGTGATCTGCTTCTGTAAACATTGCTGCTGTTAGGTGCCAGCGAGGTGGAACCGAGCTGCAGGTGACCCTCCAGCCGGTTTCCAGAGGCTGTAAAATTGCACGAGAGGAGGCTGCCCATCTTCCATAACGATTTTAGCCGAGAAAACCCTCGGAGCACAGTTCTGCCCCGACACACATGGTTTCTCCTCGCGTGGGAATCAACTCAGTTGCAATGGGTTTAGGGTTTATTTTCTTTTTCAGTTTATGGTTACAAACCAGCTGATCTGCTTTCCTCCAGTCTTAGCTTCCTAGTGCTGCTACAGCACAAAGACTGCAAGTGGATTATTTTAAAAGCAAGAGATTAATTTTCTCACCGTCCATGAGGCTAGAAAACTGAATACAGAGCATAGATTCTAGGGGAGGGCTCTCTTGCTGTCAGCTGGGGGAAGGGTCCACATCTCTTTCCCGCTACAGCTATTTCCCAGTTCCTTGATGATTTTCACGCAATATCTATGATTTCTTCATCTGGGCTTCCATTGGTCTGTTTCTAATCGGCTCTTTTTCTGTCTCAAAAGATAATGGATTTAAGACTCATCCTACACTGATCTTTCTGGAGAAAAATGCTCTGTCTCCCGTGTGGGTTAAATCCTCTGAAAACCCACTGGAGGGTCAGCAATGAGTCAGTTCTGACTGGACAGTACATAACAATTCAACGGAGGTAATCTCATAACATAATTTAGAAAACCCTATCCTTAGATGGGATTACAGTCACAGGAATAAGGGTTAGGACCCTATCACATGTGTGGATGGGGTGGACACGGAACAGACAACTAAATCTATATTAAATCTGTTGTTGTTAAGTGCCTTCGAGTCGTAGATGACTCATAGCGACCCTATGAACAAATGACCTGAACACTTGTATAACTTTCATCATTTTTCCAAGTTCATAGAGCTTCTGGAGGCAAGCTATTTCTGAAGTGGATGCCACTCCTGCTTCCAAGTTTCTTTTAATCGGGGAGCTCCACCAAACACTGTCCACCATGGGTAACCATAATTGCATTTGACACATCAGTGTCACAGTGTTTAGCATCACAGCAACCACGAGTTACCTCTATACAGCAAATGGACAGACCAGTGCTATACCACTTAGAAGAATGTTTGACCCAAAACAATTAAAACCTGGCTTGCAGGCTGCAGATTAAAGTCACCCACTTGTGGCTTGATAGCATCACTTTCTATCCACTAGGCCAACAGAGCTCTCTCATTGTTGTTATTGTTAAGTGCTGACAAGTTGTAGATGACTCAGTGATCCTATGAACATTTAGATACTAGTAAATTTCCAGTTTACTCACGAGGTCAGAAAGGTCAAGCAACTCACTCAAATCCACACAGCTAGTGATTAGAAAACTGGAATTTGATCCAGAATGTACTCACAGCTTCTCTCCCTTCCTGCCTGCTCCTCAGAGGTGTCCCAAGTTCCCAATGTCACCGGGTGATGACAGACATGGTCCCCTGCTGAGGGCTCTTCTTCGCCCTCCCACGGACCTGATGTCCCAGTGGCTGGGGACAAACTCAGATGGTTGCCTGGAGAGCCACTGTAACTTGAGTCTCGTCCAGGCTGGGGGTGACAGGCGGATGGGCAGGTGATGGGCAGGGCAGGGAGTTTGTCCAGACACTGATGTGAGGTAGTCCAACATCCTGTGTGGACCCAAGGAGACCCGGGGACTTTGGGGACTCATCCCAGGGGCCTGACTGTAGTGTTAGCCATGGGGAACAAGCAGACGGTCTTCACTCATGAGCAACTGGAAGCCTACCAGGTAGGGGCCTCGGTTTACTAGTGTGAGAAGTGGGGACAGTGACTCTGCATCCTGTGTTCCTGGCCAAGCTCTAGGTACACCAGTGGGCACAGAGGGGCAAGGGCTTATGGGAACAAGGGATCCCCAGAATGGGGTCGGGGACAAGTCAGTATTTCTTTCCACAGGACTGCACCTTCTTCACAAGAAAGGAGATCATGAGGTGAGTCTGGGGAGGAAGGAGGAAAGAGGTGAAATGCCTTGCTGCTCATTTCTGGAGATTTGCAATTTGCATACTTTGTTAAGGTTAAAGTGTTAATGGGAGAGCAGAGTCACAGGCATGGTCAGGGGGTGGGGGCAGAGAAGGGACGGCTGGCTGCTTCTGTCTTGTCACATTATCACATTTACGAACTGGAAAGAATGTCCTACTCACTGCTGGAGGATAGGTACAAGTGTGGCCAGTTTGCCTCTTCATTAAGATTTGAGTGCTGATGGGGGCTGCAGACATGGCCTGTGGAAGAAGCAGAGACGGAGGCTGTGAAGTCCCTTTGCCTCGTATGATCACAGTCACCTGGCTGACGCGCTTGCTTCTCCAGAGCGTGCACGGGGAGTGTGTGCACAGGAGAAGGCACAGAGGGGTCAGAATTTCATAAAGAATCCCCTGAGGCCAGCGTGGGGAGGCTGAGGCTGGAGGCCAAGGGAGACACCAGGAGACTAGAGCCAGCTCTGGACCTTGAGCTGGCAGCGAGGTTCAGGAGCAGGGAGGTGGTTTGAGGCTGGCATAGAGCCCTGGCGCAGGCCCGTGGTGACAGTCACAGAGGGTATTCCACTTCACCACTCAGCCCTGGGGGCGAGGGGGGAGGATTGGTCAGAGGCCCGGACCATGAACTTGGAGCTGTGAAACTCAAGCTGGCCAGGGTTTGGCTGCAGTGTGATCGGGGCCGAGGCCCCAATTGTGTGGGCATGGGCATCCATTATTGATGGCAGCACCTTTTGCCAACGAGCCCCATTGTCTGGGTGAGGACAGCTCACAGGTCACCCTGGCCATCATGATCGGATTACTGAAGGGGAAACTGAGGCTCAGCCAGGGCTGACCCCAAGTCCCAGGGCAGAGGGGCAGGGAGCTGACATTTCATCTGTCCCAAGCGTCTCATTTTTATAGATTAGCCAAGGCCCAGAGGGGCAGAGGGTCCTGTTCGGAGTCATACAGAAACCCCAAGGCAGACTGTCCCCTGAAGGGACAGACAGGGATCTGGGTGATCAAACCCGAAGCTCTGGACTTCTCTCACCCTGAGTTCCTATCATCCTATGACCCAGGGGCTTCTATGCCTCTAGAGAGACAGTGCTAGAAGCTGGGGGACCCCAGGCTCATCCAGGTTGTTCTTTACAAGGCTGGTTGCTCAGTACTCCTCTGTGGAGGCAGGGCATCATGATGGCACTGAGTGGAGAGCTGGTCTTACCATTGAGGCAATGTGTCCTGCCTTTTGTACTTTGCAAAATACCTTTCTTTCACCTTTTGGAGAAACATGCACATAAGGCTTTTCCCTCTGCTCTGCTCTATTGCAGGGATTCTGCTTCCTCAAGGAAAGGTATGAAGATGGGGTCTTTAAAGGGAGGGTGTTGCAAACATTGTGATGTTCACAGTTCTTGCGATGTTCAGTTTTCTGTGAAATTCATCCAACTTTAAACACCCACCCTTCTGCTAATCCTAGGAAGCTCCTATTCATGCTTCAAAGCCCAGCATCCATGTCCCAACCTCCAGGAATCCCTTCTTTCTCCCTAGATAGAATTCTTCATTTCAGGTTCCCCTAGGCCAGCGACCCTTGGCATCAAATGACCAAGGGGCTTCTTTGCCCCCTAAGAGATAGTTACTAGAAGCTTGGGGACCCCATAGTCATCAAAGATGATCTCTGTGAGGTTGCTGTTCAGTGTGTCCCAATGAATGTATGGTGTCACCTGGTGAGGGAATTGAGTGGAGCACCAACCTCTCAATCTAGATAGGGTGAAGGCAGTGGAATAATCTATGTCAGGTTCTGTCTGGTCCTGGGCTGGGGTCCAGGGCTAATTGGGATAGAACATTATTCAGAGTGAGGTGTGCAGTTTCAGATATGAGAGGAAAGGACCGAGTTCCACCCACCTTTCCATCTCCAGCCTTTCCCACGTTTCCTTCCAACACTAGGCTCTTCTATCGCTACCAGGACCTGGCCCCCCAGCTCGTCCCACTCGACTACACCAGCTACCCCAACGTGAAGGTGCCCTATGAGCTCATTGGCAGTATGCCTGAGCTAAAGGTATGCCAGGTCTGGGGACCAGCAGACCAAAACTGAATAAAGATGTACTGCAGCACATTCCTGATGTGGGTGCTACAATTACTCCCATTTTACAGAGGTAGAAACTGAGGCTCAGAAAGGTTAAGACACTTGTTCAGAGTCACATGGCAGAGTGACTGACAGGATCCAAATTTGTATTTTTTTTTTAATTTGCAACAAAATAATGTAGATAAAGGGCTAATGGCTAAGGAACATGACATGAGTTCATCTTTCCATAGTTGTTAGTTGCTGTCAAGTCAATTCCCAAGTAAAGGTAACCTCATGCACAGCAGAATGAAACAGTGTCTGGTCCTGTACCATTCTCACGAGTGTTAGAATGTTCAAATCCATTGTTCTGATCACTTTATATTTTGAGCTATTTCTAACAACATGCTGTTATCATGCATAGTTTCTACTGACTCATTTTAAGAAGTAAACCACCACATCTGACTTGGTTTCTTCAAGCTCTGCTGAAGCCTGTCCACCCGGAGAGTATTAGAAATACCAGTGACAGAACTTCTAGCATCACTGTAACACATAGGGGACCACAGCACAACAGATTTAGATAGATGATGGTCTTGCTGTTGTCAGGTGCCATCAAGTCAGCTCTGACTCATAGCAACCCTGTGTACAACAAAACAAAACCCTTCCCTGTCCTTTGCCTTCCTTACAGTTTCTGTTGCACTTATGCCCATTGTTATAGTTATGGTGTCAATCTAATCTCACTGGAAGTCTTCATATTTTTTGCTGATCCTCTACCAAGCATGATGTCTTTCTCTAGATACTGACACCTTCTGACAACATGGCCAAAGTATCCTCACTTCTAAGAAGTATTCTGACTGCACCCACTTCTTTCAAGACAGATTTGTTTGAGAGTCCATTATTGTCATTTGTTGCTGTTGGGTCGCAACAGACCTAAAGCTAACCCTCCAGTGGGTTTTCAGAGGCTGTAAATCCCGTGGGAAGAGATTGTCCATCCTTCTCCTGTGGAGCAAGTAGTGGATTCAAATTACTTGCCTTTGAGTTGACAGAACAACTCCTTAGTGCAATCAATATTCCTAATCAGCACTACAATTTTAAGAACCTACTTCTTCAGTCTTCCTTATTTATTGTCGAACTTTCACATATATATGACAGAACTGGAGATACCATGGCTTGGGATCAGGCGCTTGTCATCTTTAAAATGTTATCTTTGGTCTTGATCACTTTAAAGAGGTCCTTGGTAGCAGATTTCCCTGTTACAGTTCACCATTTAATTTCTTGACTGCTGCTTCTGTGTTGATCATGGATCCAAGTAAAAGGAGATCCTTGACAATGTCATTTTTTAAATTTCTTTATCATGCTGCTGTTTATTGGCCAGTTAGTGGCCAGTTTTGAGAATTTTATATCTTTATACTGAGATGTAACTCATACTGAAGGCTATAATCTTTGAATATCATTAGTAAGTACTTCAACTATTCTTTTTCTGCATGCAAGGTTGAGTTTTCTGCATATTGAAGATTATTGCTGAATCTTCCTTCAATCCTCATGTCATGTTCCTCTCTAATTATATACAGTTTTTCATAGTAGGAGCTGCTAAATTCAGATCCTTTTCAGGTGATTTTTTCACTCAGAGTTATGCTCTGAGGAGGGCTTATGAGGAGGGTAGTGAATGACGTGAGTGGAATTTTTTAAAAATTATTTTATTGTGACTGAAATAAACGTCATTCAAGAGAGACAGAGTAGATTTGTTCACGTGAACAAAAATAATCCAGGGCAGGGCTAAACTCATAAATGTTCCTACACATTTCTGCTGCTTTCCTGATAGAGGTTTTTCTTTAGATCAGCGTTTCTCCAGATAGCGAGGGGGAGCTTCCCAGGACTCTAAGTTCCTCAGTCACATCTGCAATAGAAAGCAGCCTACTATCCCACTATTTGCCAGAGAATGTCCCAGGGCAGCTTCTCATTGGCCCATTTAGGTCACATGCTCATCCCAGAACCAATCATGGCAGCTGGCAAATGGAATGCTCTCTCTGATTGGCCTTCCTGGGTCTCGTTGTTACCTCTGAAACCAGAAGGAAAGTCCCTATTACCCAGATCAGTGAGTGGAGTGTGGAGTTGCCTGCAGTACTCTCCAGTGGCGTGGGAAGGAGTGGGTGTTGGCTAGGGACTATGTGGACGTTTTTGGGAAGGTAGGTACTCAAAGTGAGACCATGTGGAGTCCCGAAGAATGAGGTTTCACTCCTGTCCACAGGACAACCCCTTCCGCCAGAGGATCGCCCAGGTCTTCTCCGAGGATGGAGATGGACACATGACCTTGGACAACTTCCTGGACATGTTCTCTGTGATGAGCGAGATGGCTCCCCGAGACCTCAAAGCCTACTATGCTTTCAAGATCTACGGTGCGTGCATAACCCCCGACCCACGGGGCAGGGAGCATGGGGAGGGGACGGGATGAGGCTGGATATCCAGACGGACTGCTCTGCCATCCTGTGTCCTCCTTTCTGCCATCTTCACCCCCCCCCCAACCTCACTGACCTCCCTGCTGTTTCTAAACCCTCCAAAGCGTGCCTGCCTCACAGCCTTTGTACCTTTTGGGTCCTCTTGCTGAAGCCCCTTTGCCCCAACCCTTTCTTATCCTTGAAAGCTGCAAGGCTCACTCAGTGCTTCCTCCTAAGAGGTCTCCCCCAACGCCCATATTGAAAGTCACTTCCATGACAGTCACGGTCCCTCGCACCAGCCTTCCATGCCAGTCATGGTCCCTCGTACCAGCCGCCTTCCCTCCTGGCACAGAACAAGCCTGGCTATTGGCTTGATCATGGATCTATTCACTTCTTACCAACTTTGTGTCTGATGAGACCCGAGGGCAGTGAGGTCTTGTCCACCAGCCGCTCCCAGTACTTAGCATGTGGCAGGAGATCAATATGTTTAACAGTCTCATGAATGAAAAAAGGTATTGCAGTGCCCGACACACAGTGTGTACTCAGTAAACGCTGAGTGAATGAATAAATAAATGTTTGTTGGGTGAATGAATAAATGACTGTATGATTGAAAGTGCAGCCATAACAGTGCCTAGGACATAGCACTGACTCACCCTAGACTCTCCAACGGGTTTTCTGGGGTTACAAATTATGTAGTAGGAGATTGCCCATCTTTATTCTCATGGAGCTGCTGGTGGATTCGACCTGCTAGAGAAGCAATGTCTTTGGGTTAGCAGCAAAACTCCCTACAGATTACGCCATAAGAGTTACCATTAGCACATAATGGATGCTCAAGAAATACTCACAGAGCAAATGAGTAAGTGCATGAATGAATGAAAAGGTCGTGTCAACTCTTGGTGCGCGGTAAAACCAGACTCGCTGCTGTCAAGTTGATTCTGACCCAGAGGGACCTCACAGAACAGAGTGGGCCTGTCCAGAGCAGCTGGTGGCTTCAGACCTTTCAGTTAGCATTTCTAATACTTAGCTCTCTCCACAGCCAGGGCTCTTAGCACGTTCTTGAATACTTACTGAAAGAATACATACTTGTTGAATGAAGGTGTGAAAAACAATTTTTGCGGTACCAGGCCCTAAGATGTAGGTACTCGATACCCAATAAGGACTTGTTGGATGAATGAAATCCCTCATCAAAATGCCTGGCACATAGTAAGTAGTTATTGTTGTTGGTGTGTACTTTCGAGTTAGAACCAACTCATTGCTGACCCTCTGGGGAATTTTCAACTTTGCTGAACTGAGGAGGATTTAAAGTGCTTGATGCAGAATGTCAAGGACTGAAGCCTTCAATATGAATTGCTTCTCAACATCAAGAAACCAGGCCAATAGGCAGCATCCTGATCAACGGAGAAAAGATTGAAGTTGTTAACAACTTCACCTTACCTAGATCCACAATCAACACCCTTGGCACCAGCAGTTAGGAAATCAAAAGATGAGTTGCACTGGGAAAAGCTGCTGTCAAGGCCGTATCCAGAGTGCTAAAGAGTAGTGATGTCAGTCTAAAGACTAAGGTGCATCTGATATAAGTCATAGTCTTCTCAATTGCTTGCATGCTTCTGAGAGCTGCAAGGATGCTTGCATGCACCTGAGAGCTACAATGACTGACTAAGGATGGCAGAAGAAGAATTGATGCCTTTGAGTGGTGGTGCTGGAGAAGAGTATTAAATATACCATACATTTCCTTGAGAG
Organism: Elephantulus edwardii; assembly: GCF_000299155.1. Lineage (NCBI taxonomy): Eukaryota > Metazoa > Chordata > Mammalia > Macroscelidea > Macroscelididae > Elephantulus > Elephantulus edwardii. The sequence goes on from NW_006399976.1 coordinate 2,065,193, forward strand.
CAAAATAACTCTGTCCTAGAGAAGGTGAAACCAAGTTTCTCCTCGAAGGCAAGGATTTTGAAGCTACGTCTCGCATACTTTGGGCAGGTTGTTAGTTGGGATCAGTCCTTGGAGAAGGACATCATGCTTGGAAAGGTAGAAGGTCAGTGTGAGAGAGGAAGACCCTGGATGAGATGGACTGACATGGTGACTGCAGCAGTAGGGCCAGGTGTGTTAGAGATGGCTCAGGATGGGGCAAGGTCCACAGCCGTTGTTCGTAGGATCTCTATGAGTTGTAGTCATTCAACAGCATATGACAACGACAACAACAAAAACAACAATCACATGGAGGAGGATTGCTTTTCTTTCTCACATGAAGCAGCTGGTGGATTTGAACAACCTTCCTTAGGGTTGACAGTGCAGCTTCCTCCCACTAGGCCACATAGTAGGCACTCAACAAATCCTTGGCCAACCAAACCTGACCCACAGTGACCCTCCCTTGGGTTTCTAAAGCTGTAAATCTTTACAGCAGGAGACTGTCCTCTTTCTCTCCAGAAGTAGCTGGTGGATTTGAACCACTGACTTTTCGGTTAACAACACTATGCCACCAGAACTCCTTACTTGTCAAACAGTAACAGTCCCTGGTGAATCCCAAGCAAGACATGTATTCCTCCCCAGAGTCCTGAGTGGCTTCCTTGTGCCTCAGTTTCCTCCTCTGTAAAATGGGGAGGAGATGTGCCCATTTTGGCCCAGCCCTCATGCCACCCACCACCCCACCTGCCCCACAGATTTCAACAACGACGACTACATCTGCGCATGGGACCTGGAGCAGACAGTGACCAGGCTGACCCGGGGGGAGCTCAGCGCCGAGGAGGTCAGCCTGGTGTGTGAGAAGGTGCTGGACGAGGCTGATGGGGACCACGACGGGCGGCTATCCCTGGAAGACTTCCAGAACATGATCCTGCGGGCACCCGACTTTCTCAGGTGCCACCTGGGAACGTAGGGTCCCCTTCCCCATGCAGAGACAGTTTCTGGACTCTGTGAAAGTTCCTCCATTCAACTCATCTGCAAATTGGGGGAGTTTTCCAGAGTCCCTGGTCTCAGTGCCCTCATGTGTAAAATGGGGATGACTAGGGACCACATGAGGCCCTGGGTGGAACAAACAATTGTTCTCAACTGCTAATCTCGAGGTCAGTGGCTCAAATCCACACCCCCCACCCCGAATTCAGAAGAAAGATCTGATAATCCACGACCATAAAGATTACAGCCCAGAAAACCTGAGGAAGCAGTTCTATTCTGCACACATGGGGCCACTGTGGTTCAGAATTGATTCAACCGCAATGAGTGCTTGGTTTTCTGAGCTCCTGGCATGAAGAAAAGGCAACTCCTGTGAGTAGAAGCACATCCTTGTTTGAACAGTTTGCACTTAACAGCCTGTGCAGCTGTACTTGTCAGCCCTGAGCCCAATCCAAGACCCCACCCTGAGGCTTATGGAAAAACAAAACTGGTTGCCATCAAATTGATTTTGGCCCTTGGAGACCCTTGTGGATCAGAGTGGATCTATGCTTCACATAGCTTTCAATGGCTGATGTCTCACACGTAGTCAGCCAAGGCTTTGTTCCAAGATGCCCCTGGAAAGACTCAAATTTCCAGCTTTTTAGTTAGCAGCCAAGTGTGTTAACCATTTGTGCCATCCAGGAACTGCTATGGGAACAATCACAAAACAAATAAAAATAACCCAACTTGTTAGCATCAAGTTGATTCCAAAGAGGCCCTTGCGTGATGCAAATGGTTTGTGTTCAACCACTAACCTAAAGATTGGCAGTTCAAACCCACCCAGGAGGTACCTCAGAAGAAAAGCTTGGTGATATGCTTACCTAAAGATTACAGCCAAGAAAGTCCTGTGAGAAGTTCCACTCTGCAGGCATGGACCACCTGTTTTTCTTACAGCTTGTGGGCTAAGAATGTTTTAAATGATGAGGGCAGGGGATGTGAGGGGCAAACCAGAAGAATTCTTATTCCACAACATAGGAAATTAAAATTGCAGTGTCCATAAACAAAGTTTCACTGGCACTTGGCACATGGTGTCTTGCCCAGGCCTACTCTCACACTACAACAGCAGAGCGGAGTGATAGCAATAGAGACCATATGGCCCGCGTGGCTCAACGTTTACTACCTGGCCCTTTGAGGCAACGTTCACCTACTACCTCTGAGTTAACACGTGCAAAGACACACAGTAGGTGCTCAATGAGTGCATACTCTCCTTACTGTAGTTATTATTATATTATTGTTGTTGTTATTGTTGTTATGTGCCACTGAGTCTCCTGTGATTCATAGCGACCCCATGTACAACAGCCCTAAACCCTGCTCTGTCCTGTGCCAATCTCACTGTCTCTGACACTCCCCCACCACCCCAGTCACTGACTCAATCTATCTCATAGAGTGTCTTCCTCTTTTGTGCTGACCCTCTACCCTCCCAAGTATGACGTCCCTCTCTAAGGATTAGTCCCTCCTTACAACATGTCCAAAGTATGTCAGAGGAAGCTTCAGAATCCTTGCCTCCAAGGAGCAGCCTGGTTTAACCCTCTCTTAGGACGAACCTGTTCGTTTTCTTAGCAGTCCATGGTATATTCAATACTCTTCTCCAACACCACAGCTCAAAGGCATCAATTCTTCTGTCATCCCTAGTCATTGTCTAGCTCTTTGATGCATAGCAAGTGATTGCAAAGACCATGGTCTGTATCAGGCACACCTTAGTCTCCAGAGTGACATCATTACTCTTCAGTACTTTGGAGCGGTCTCTAACAGCAGACTTTTCCATCGCAATGTCTTTTCATTTTCTGGCTGATGATGATTATTATTATTACTGTGTCCTGATCATGTGCTGAAAAGAAGAAAACTACTGGCTGCCATTGAGTCAATGCTAACTCATGGGGACCCTTGTGTGTCAGATTAAAAATGTGCTAGATAAGTTTAGAGTCGCTGATATTTTGGAAGTAGATTGCCAGGCCTTTCTTCCAAGGCACCTGTGGGTGGATATGAACTGCATTAACTATCAACCATAGAGTCCAACCGAGTTGCCACTGAATCAATCCCAACACGTGATGACCCCTGTGGGTCAGAGGATGACTGGGCTCTGCACAGTTGTGTTTGGGTTTTTTTCTAGTTAGTTTTTGTCTAGTGGGACAAGGAAACTTACTGACCAGAGAGAAGGTGCAGTGCTGTACAGTTCCAGGCACAGTGGACTGGATTTTTTTTTAAGGGAAAAACCCATCAGTTGCTTGATACATATCTAGTTTTCCAAGCATACAGCTGAAGAAGGAATTTTCCACACCTCCAGCAGTCTGGTTCATTGCTCATATCAGCAATCGTAGCAGTTCAGTGGGTGAAAACATTCCCTTCCACACTTGAGTTCTTGCTCATACGTGTTTCCACAACTCCTGACCCCACAAGGGGTAATGACTGATCATCCACTCTTGTTGTTACTATTGGGCGATCCACAGAGTAATTCCTTTGAAGACAGCCCAAGTGACCATAGGTGTGTGGGCTGGTTTAGGAGAGACTGGTGAGCGATGAGCCTGGAGACTGTCACTTGTGGCACAGGTAGATGGTGACTGTGGGTGATACAGGCTGGTGGTGTAGAGACTGGTGAGCAGCTGGAAGCTATGTGCTAGGTGAGTGAGCTTTTCCAAAAGGGGGAAAAGCATTCTATACAGTTTTTGGTGTCTGAGATTTTGGAAGAGTTCCCCAAGGCCTTTCCAAGTTTCCAAGGTGCCGCTGAGTGGACTCAAACCTCCAACCTTTTGGTTAGCAGTTGAGCATGTTCACTTGTTTGCACTGTTCAGGAGGGATTCTCCACCCTTGAAGGGCACCTGCTGTGCCTGCCCTGTCTTTACCCTCAGCCCTCATCACACTCTGTGTAGGAGGAACGGCTGGGCTCGCTGGCCCACTGAGGAATCAGCTGAGGCCCAGAGAGGGAGAGCCACTTGCTCAGAGTCCCACAGCAATTCTGCGGTTGGATTCAGGTTGCTGACACTCGGCCAAAACTTGTTCCCTGCACCCCTGTGGACTTGGGAGTGTCTTGGTCTGGGGCTCCTTGTGGGGTTCACCTCCCATCACCCCAGGCAGCTTCCTGTGGGAGTGGTGGGGAGCAGGGTGAGCTCGGTTGGTCGGTTGGTCGCTCTGCCCGAGACACTGACAGCTCTTCTGTTTTCACACAGCACCTTCCACATCCGCATCTGAGACAGATGAAGGAACCAGGCGGAGGACAGGGCGCCCTCACCCTGCAGTGGACTCACATCTCTCGGCTCCAAGAATAAACATGTATCATTGCATCATACCTACTGGGAGGACTATTTTTCTACTTTTAATATGATTGGTGGGAAGGAGGCATCTAGGTTTTCACCTTTGTCCCTTGCTATGTCACCTTGCGTCTAGACACACCCTCTTTGATCCATGATCACACTGACTGGACAAGGAAAGAGCTGGGTGTATGACTCCTAGGCTTCGCTCCACTGTGAGTGTTGGAATTACCTGGCTACACGTCTCAGTGGGCACAGATGAGGACCTGGGAGGAGGCCCATGCTTTCTTCTTCCCACTGTTCCTCTAGGCTGGAACCCCATCACCTAAAGCTTGAACCATCTCTTTTCTCTCAATCCTTGAGTCCCTCCAAGAGACCAAAAACTTTTACTGTGTGCTGATTCACTGAAGTCACCAAGGGAGGTCTCTACAGTAGTGGTGGGAAGGTCTTTCCTGAGGTGGGCACAGCAGTACTTTATAAAGAATGTGTGCAATACTAATGACGCCCTCTAGGGTGAGCAGTAGAGCACTCATGCACAAGGCCACACTGCCCTCCGTTTGCAGCAGCAGGTCTTGCACCCAGGTCCAGCTCCCTCCAGCTGCCTGACCACTAAGCCAACTTGTTGCCCTCATGGGGTCTCATGACAATCCTTGTGTTACAGTGTAAGACCGAACTCCATGGATTTTCTTGCCTGTAAGTAAACCACCAGGCCTTTGTGACACACTGCTGAATGAGTTTGAGCTTCTAGCCTTTTGTCTAGTCCAAGAAAACAAACAACAAAAAGCCCAAAGCCGGTGCCCTCCAATGGACTCTGATTATAAACCCTGTCAGACCTCCCAGATCACCTTCTGAATGCAGGAAGCCCATGCTTGCTTCACCCATGACCATGCTGGTAGCCCTGTATCTGGACCCAGCTAGTCCCAGAAAAAGTAATGTGTATAACTGAGTCCAATTCCCGGGAACCCCCTTAGATACATATCCTCATTGCATTATTCCAGCCCCAACCCTCATTTACTATCTTAAGTCACTAAGTACCCACTAGCATAGTTTCCTGATTCCCCGGTGCTGCAAACACTCTGTGCTCCATTGTTAACTCAAGTCCACCCTGTGGTACCACGCAAGAAAGGCCTGGCAATCTGTGTCTATAAAGATCTCAGCTAAGGGGACAAAGTTGAGCTCAGTTCTGCTCTGTAACATGTGGAGTTGCGGTCAGTTGGAGTTCACTCGATGGTAGAGTGTTTGGTTCTCGTCTTAGTTTCCTGGGGCTGCTATAACAAAATGCAATTGACGTTAAGGTGCAAGGATTTATTTCCTCTGAGTTCTGGAAGCTAAACGTCCACATCAGGATCCTGGCCACATCAGGTTTTTTGGGGGAACCTCTTTCCTCACTTCTGGTGACTGCTGTATGCCTTGGTGTGCTTTGCTGGTTGTTGTTGTGTACCATTGAGTCGGAACTGAACCATAGTTGATTCTCTGGCTGGTTTTCAGAGGCAGTTAATCACACAGGAGAAGATTGCCCCTTCTCCCGTGGAGAAGCTGATGGATTCGAACTGAATGCCTCCAGGATTGCAGCACAGCTTCTTGCCACTGGGCCATCAGTGCTGGTTACAGAAGCATTTTCCTCCTCTGTCACACATCCCTCTGTACAGGTGTGTGTCTCTGTCATAGGACACCGCTCAGAAAGGATTAATGTTTGGGACCTACCTTACTATCTGTAGGGCCTCATCAACATAACAAAAGGGAAATATTAGCTAGGGCCACATTCATAGACACAGAGATATGACTTTGATACAACTTTTTGGAGGACTTTATTTAATCCATAACATCTACTGGTGTGCCAAAGCCTTGGGTGTTTTGCATACCCTGCCAGTTCACCCTACAAGAGAGGGACTACTTTTAGCAACGATCTCGAAGGTGGGACAGCTGCACACAGAGAAGTCAGGCAGATCTTCCAAGGTCACACAGCATTATGATCAAGATTCCCTTCAGAACCAGTGGCCACCCAACACTACTGCCTATATCCTCGTTAAAGGAAAGTGGTCCTTACACACCATCTAGTGCTGCTAGGAATGGTGTCCAGAATGCCTTCTATGTTTCTTTCTTTTTTTTTAATTGTGAAAAACATGTATGGGAAGACAAGGGGGTGAGGGTTGGGCGCAGAACAGTGAGGAGGGGCAGGGATGAAATCACAGGGCTGCACAATGTGGTGGGTAGGGGGAGTAGGTGAAGGAAATGAGAAAGATCCAGTGGGGACCTGAAGATACAGGGTAATGGTGAGCATAGTCCAATGGTGATTAATTTTTTTTTTAACAAATTGTCTTGTTCACTTGTGGGTTTCTCATTTGGAAATGCAGCACAGACTTTCTGACTTCTTCATGCTGAACAGGGGCGTTGATGTGAAGGGGGTAGGGGAGCCCACTTTAACACCTTACTAGTGGTCCTGGGTTGAAGCCACATGCTTTCTTGTTCAGTTAGAAGATATTTTCCTGACGTTTACTGCCCTCTGGCAAAGTATTTGCCAAGGTGGGTCCAGTGGGGATGGCTGGCTCAACCTTGAAGCTCCATCCTCCTTCACTTCCTTAGCTGGGAATTATATTTCCCTTTTGTCTCTGGAACAGGGTTCAGGGTTCAGGTCTGGAGCAAAACTCAGTGCTAAGATTACCTATAGGAAAAGGAGCAAACCTAGAGAGAACAAACTTGTGAGTTACAAAGAGAAGGGATTTGGAGGTATTACTTACTGATGTACTGGGAAAGGAGGTGGAGTAGATAAAATTCTTCGTATATCCTAGGCCAGTTCTCAGTGACCTGAAGGTTCTCCCCAGGGGCTGGGTGCCAGTCCCCAGGGTCTGGACAGCACACCCTTGGATCCAGACAGCTCTCCTCGGGGCAGAACGCCTTCTATGCACCAAGCACTCAGCACACTTCATCTCTTTCACCTGCACAGGCACCCTGGGAAGAAGGGCCCATGTGCAGGTGCCATGTATTTGATGTTGAGTTCAGATGGAATTCCGGATGGAAGTGGTTCCTGTCGTATATTTTATATCAGAGGAGAGATGATGGGTGAAAGGAGTTCCGACTGGGCACATCTCTCCTCCCTGAGCCTCAGTCTCTCTTTGAACATGCAGAAAATGGGCTGACCTGGTGGCCTGCTAAGAAGCTTGAAAGCATTCTTTTAACTCGGAGACCCTCTACACAGTAGGCGCCCACACTTGCTGCTACCCTGAATACAATGATTGACATAATCAAGTCATTTGCAGAAACGTCTTTATTTCATTTCCAGGTCACTGCAGGCTGGTGTGGTGCAGTGACACTGGACAAGAGGGTCTGAGGCTGGAAAGCCCCTGGCACGAGAGTCCCTGGAGGCAGGTGGGCCTGTCTCTAGCAGTATCCAGGGGCAAACGGAGGTGGTCGGAGGTACTCCTCGGGGATCCAGTCCTCCTGGGGCTCTGGCACGTCCCCTAATCCCTGCGTGGATACCTGCAGTGACGTGGACCTCACTACCTCTTGGTGCTGACTCCTGTCCCCCAGAGAAACTCCGCTCCAGCTGACTGATCTCAGAGCTTCCCTGGAGAAGGCATTTCTGCCTCGGGGGAACCAATGGGGTGCCTGGGCCCCTTCAATGGAGTCAGTATAGACACAGTTCGCAGCACCCGCGTTCTTTTGGCCGCTTGCCACCGCCCTCGAGCTGTGGGCTGCCGAGTCACACTTGTTGTCCCAGAGCAATGGCAAGCTCACGGTTGCCAGGTGGGATCTCAGCTGCTGCTGGACCTTCTTGCCCTTTTTGGGGAGTGACTTGAGGTTCTTCCAGAGCTTCTGGCCAGCATCCCCGAGCGGGACTTTTGGGGGGCAGGAGGATGTCCTGTCCATCTCTGTTGAAGGCTTCCTTTCCTTTGGCCGAGAGAGTGCGGCCGACTTTGGGGAGGTCTAAAAAGGAAGAGAAGAATCCTGATGACACTGCGGCTAAGTGCTGAGAAGCTAAGTGAAAGGTTGCTAGTTCGAATCTGCCAGTCACTTCCTGAGAGAAAGATGGTGCCGTCAGCCTAAGTAAAGCTTAGAAACTCTATGGGACAATCCTGCCAGGTCACTCTAAGTCTGAAGACACTTGAAGGCAATGGTTCAACCGGTAGGGAGGAGTTGGTGAAAAGGCGGTCTGCATGCCCACCTGTATCTGGTCTGCAGACTGGAAGGCCCAGACCTCCTACAGCTAAGAAGTATCCAGCACAAACCCCGCATGTGGATCCCCCTGCAACCCTGCCTTCCCGTCTTAGTAAATGCTTCTATCTTCTAGACCAAATCGAAAGACCAAATCATCGCTCATTAATTAACTTGATTCCAACCTGGCAGTTGTTACCAAAGCAGTTTGCCAGGCCTTTCTTCCACAGCACTACTGACTGACTGACTAATTGTGAATTGCCCACCGTTGGCTGGACATTCTTTGTCTGTAAAGGGCCAAGGTGTAAATCTTTTGAGCTTTCTGGAGCAGATGACCCCTACCACAACCACTCAGCTCTGCTCTTTGTGTGTGTGTGTGTGTGTGTGTGTGTGTGTGTGTGTGTGTGTACCGTCAAATCAGATCTGACTGGTACAGGAGGAGATTGTTCCTCCTTCTCCAGCAGAGCATCTGGTGGATTTGAACCATGCACCTCTGAGACTGTAGTTGCAGCTTCTTGCCACTAGGCCACCAGAGCTCGCTTCAGCTCTGCTCTTATGGAGCAAAAGCTGCCATGGTTGATACGGATTTGATCCAGTAAAGCTTTATCTTTTGAAATAAAATTTTATTTTATACTTGTTTACTAACAAAGTTCATAGACATTGTTTTTTACACCCGAACTTTCCCATTTCCTATACTTACCCCTCCCTCCCTCGATCAAATTGTGTGGCCCTATGATTAACCATCTCTGCCCCTTCCCATGCTCACCCCTCTGTACCCTCCCTCCCTCCCCTCCTTGGGTCCTCATACACATTCTACAATAATGGTCTTATACAGTATTTGTCCTTATGGGACTGAGTTAAAACTTCATTTTTCAAAAAGGAAACCAGTTGTCATTTTGACAGCTCCAGCTCCTAGGGATCCCCTGTGTGTCAACATAGCCCTGGCTCCATACAGTCTTCAATGGCTGTACTCTAACAGAAGTAGATTGCCAGGCCTTTTTTCTGCGGTGCCTCTGAGTGGACTTGAACTTTCAACCTTTTGGCTAACTGCTGATCTACTTAAGAGCTTACACCACCTGGTTCCACACTCAGTTTTTATGGGGCATACAAAAACAGGGAGTGGGCTGGATGTGGGCTGTGGGCTATAGTTTGAAAACCTCTGATTCACCAGAAACATGGGTGGTGTTTGTAGTGAGGCTGTTAACAGCCCACCCATGTACCTTTGGGCTGACCATTCACAACTGCCTGCCTAGGACCTTCCTTCTTTTCTTATTGTGTACCATAGAGTTGGATCTGACTGGCACAGGAGGAGATTGCCTCTCCTTCTCCAGCAGAGCATCTGGTGGATTCGAACCATGTGCCTTCGGGACTGCAGCGCAGCTTCTTGCTACTAGGCCACCAGAGCTCCCTAGAAGCATCTTTCTTCAGAGAAAGACTCAACCAGGTGGACTGACTGGAGCAATGGGTGGGTGACCACAGCAATGGGCTCAAGTGTGTCAGACATGAGGAGGACGGCACAGGACAGGGCAGAGTTCGGACCTATTGTTCCCAGGGTGGCTATAGGTCGTACTTGACTCAGGGGCACCTAACAACAACAGGACCTTCTTTGGCTACCAGCATCCACCCTATTCACACAGGGCAGGCCAGTGTCTCAGCTCCTTGACCACTAAGGTGAGATGACAGAGGAGCAAGCTCTGCAAAGCCATCACTGTTCCCCGTGGGATGCCCAAAGAACACACAAATCTGTCTTGGGCGAAGTGAAGCCAGAGTCCTCCTTAGAAGTAAGGATGGTTTAGAATTCATCTCCCTGACTTTGGGCATGGCATCAGGAGGATCTGGTCCCTAGAAAAGGACATTATCTAAGAAATGTGGAGGCTCAGAGTAAGACAGGAAGGCCTTCGATGAGTTGCATCCACACAGTGCCTGCAGCAATGGGTTTGGGCACAGCAGAGGAGAGATCAGACAAGGCTTCAATCTGCTGTACACGAGACCGCTAAGAGTTGGCTTCGACTCAGCGACACCTAAAAGCAACATGGGTTGAGACTGACTCAGTGTCAGTGGATTCTCTTTGTTTGTATTTTACTAACCTAAAGGGAGGAGTGTGGAAATTGTCAAACAATATCATTGATATCACATGCAAGCAAGATTCTGCTTCACAAAACCGTTTGGAACAATATGTCAACAGAGAACTGCCAGATGTACAGGCTGCATTTAGAAGAGGTCGTGGTACTAGGGATATTATAGCTAATGTTATATGGATCTTGGCAGAAAGCAGAGAATACCAGAAGAATGTCTATCTGTGGTTCATTGACTATGCAAAGGCTTTTGATGGTGTGGATCACAACAAGCTGTGGCTGACTCTGAGAAGAATGGGAATCCCAGAACATTTGATTGTGCTAATGTGAAACCTATACTTGGACCAAGAGGCAGTTGTCAGAACAGAGCAGGGAGACACTGGATGGTTCAAAATCAAGAAAGGGGTCCGTCAGGGATGTATTTTGTCTCCATACCTTTTCAATCTGTATGCAGAACAGATCACCCGAGTTGCTGGGCTGTACGGGGAGGAATGTGGCATCAGGACTGGTGGAAGAATCATCAACAACCTGCATTATACAGATCACACAGCCCTGCTTGCTGAAACGGAGGAGGACCTGAAGCGCTTGCTGCAGAAAGTCAAGGACTGCAGTCTTCAATATGGATTGAAGCTCAACATCAAGAAAACAAAGATTCTCACCACTGGGCCAATTGGCAGCATCAGTGAAGAGATTGAGATAGTTAATAGTTTTAGTTTACTTAGCTCCACAGTCAACACTCTTGATAACAGCATCCAGGAAGTCAAGAGATGAATTGCATTGGGAAAGTCATATGTGAGGGACCTCTCAAGAGTACTGAAGAGCAACAACATCAGACAGGAGTCTAAGGTGCACCTGATCTGGGCTACAGTCTTTGCAATTACGTGCTATGCATCGGAGAGTTGGACAGTGAGTAAGGATGGTAGAAAGATAATTGATGCCTTTGAGCTGTGGTGCTGGAGAAAAGTGTTGAATATACCATGGACTGCTAGGAGAACAAACAGGTTTGTCCTGGAGAGGGTGAAGCCAGAATGCTCCTTGGAGTCAAGGATTCTGAAGCTTCGTCTGACATACTTTGGGCATGTTGCAAGGAGGGACTGGCCCTTGGAGAGGGACATCATGTGTGGGAGAAGGGAGGGATGGCGCAGGAGAGGAAGACCCTCAATGAGATGGATCTAGTCTGTGACTGGAGTGGTGGGAATGAGTGTGTTTGAGACGGCGAGGTTGGCACAGGATAGAACAGTGTTTAGGGCTCTTGTACATAGGGTTGCTATGAGTCACAAGTGACTTGATGGCACATAACAACAACAACAAAGGGAGGAGGCTCTGGTTGCCTACTGGTAAGGAGCTGCACTGCCAACTTGAAGGCATGTGGTTTGAATCCACCAAATGTTCTGAGATGCCCTGCGATTTACTGCCTCTGAGAACCCACTGGAGGGGCAGCTCTGGGCCTGTTCTGACTTAAAGGTAATCAGTAACAACAAATTTTGGTAGTTTGAAGCACCCCATTGCAATCAGTTTCCATCTGAGCCAAGAAAATTCTATGGAGCAATTCTTTCTCCTCTGTAACACATGAGACCTCCGGAGTTGGAATCAACCAGCAACAACTGCCTCCAGGGCTACAAAGCACAATAATGTCCTTCTTCTCACCTCCACTTCCAAGCCATTAGCAAGTCTCCTTCTAAAACATTTCCCAAATGTCCACTTTTCTCTTAGGCCTCAGGGCACCCAGCGTGGTCTGGGCTATCACCATTTCCCACTTGTACGCTGCCCTCACTTTCTCCCTGCGGCCTTCGGTCCTTGTACTCAGTAGCCCCCTCTGTACCATCAGTCCCAGAGAAAACTTCAACACCATTGATCCAGTCAGCCTTGAATTCCATGGCTGCCTAACTCACCTGGACTAGACCCTCAGCTCCTCAGCTGGCCCTAAGTCCTGCAAGTCTTAGCCCTCACCTCCCAAACTCTACTCTCTCAATCACTCCATGCCACCCACTCACTGGCTCTTACCCGTCTTCAATTCCTCTCACACAGTGAGACCTTTGCACATGCTGTTCTGTGTCCCTGGAAATTATCCCTGTGCCTCTGCCTGTGACTGACATCTCCTCTCTCTGCACATTCCAGCTTCATGCCCTCTCCTCCATGCAGCCTTCCCTGATGTGCCCAACTGCATGCTTAAAGTTCCCACCATCATCAGAAGCTCCCTGCCATGCCTGGTCCTGAGACGCTTTGAAACAGTCTCTGGTTCATTCATTCATTCATTCATTCATTCATCTGTTTCACTAAATGAGCACCTTCGACATGTCAGGTCCTCTCTGAGGGACAGAGGAAGGAGTGGTGAGCAAGGCAGACGGGTTTTTAGTCCTCTTCATCTGAGAGGGGAGGCAGCCCAAAACACTAAGATCCACAAACAAACTGGGTCTTTCTAGATGGCAGAAAGGGCTCGGCAGCAAATACAAAGGGGGATGAGAACATTCTGCAGTCAGGGAAGAACCTTGACATGAAAACTGAACGAAGACATCTGGCTTGGCAAATCTGTGAACAAAGCACACACTGCCCTGGGGTAGCACTGGCTCCTGGGAAGGCTGTGTGACTGGCTTGATGTGTCCAGTTATTAGAAGGATGGTGGAGAGACTAGAGATGGGTGGGGGGTGGTGGCAGAGTAAAGTTGGAGTTGAGGCCACAGCTATTGTTTCCTCTACTCCCTGCCCTTCCCTCAGGCCAGAGGTGGCAGCCCCCAACCCTCACATACCTTTTCAGCTTCAGGGCAAGAGGCCAGCCCTCTGGGGTCCTGGGTGGGGTTGGCAGCTTCCTCAGCCAATGCATTGGAGTAAAGGAAGAGATCCTCATAGTCCATGTTTCCTGGATCCTCCTGCAGGGCAGAGGGGGCCTGGAGCTCAGCTCTAAAGAGGCAGAGAGGCGCCAGACTAGGGTGCTGGACAAACCAGGAGGGAAGGTGGGCTTGAGGGTGCTGTGCTCACAAAGTGTGGGAGAAAGAATATCCCACCTACTTGGGTTTATAAGAAAGTAGGAATAAATACATGATTCAGCTTCTCGTTTCGGAAAAGAAATTGTTTTACATAACAATTAGGTTTGAATAAGTTTAGAAGTTTAGCTACAAGAGAAAAACCTTGCAGCTCAGTCTTAAAGGAAAAAAAGGAAAAGGTAAGCTTTACAACTTGTCTGAGATTGCTGTGTATCAGTGAGAAGAGCGGTCGTTTGGTTGTTCTCTGTAACTTTTAGAAGTGCTATAATAAAAGAATTATAAAGCTATAACACACACACAAAGAAAGTATGGGTGTGAGCAGAGAGCTCCGGGGGGAGTCTGTGGGGAATTGCGCTGATAACCCAAAGGCTGCGCATCTCTGGGGGTTCGAATCCCCTAGCCACTCTGCAAGTCAATGATGGATGCTTGTCTCCTGTGCCATTTACAGCCTTCTGAAAACCTGCTGGAGAGTCAGTTGTAAGTCAGTTCCAACTGGACTGCAATAAGCACGGGTAGGAGGCAGGTTCACCAGCAGCAGCGTCATAGGAGCTAGGCTCCGCCCACTGGGCCTTATAAGGAAATGTGTCCCTCCCCCGCAGCGGCCCTCTAAGCCACGCCCACTGAGCACCCGAATCCGGTTACAAACAGGCAGGTGGCTCCTGTGAAAGAGAAGCTTCATCAACTTCACCTAATAAGGTTCAGGGCTCCGCCCACAAGCACGTGGACAGCAGCTTTCCCCATCGTTGACCGCTGACCACGTGCTATCCACTGGACTTCTAAGAAATTATGACTGGGAAAGAAATTAGATGGGTGCCCAGTCCACAGACCTTGTTAGCCAGTAGGGAGCCTCTGTGAGTGACACAGCGTCCCAGGGTGGAGTGTAGGGGAATGGGGACCAGGAGAGATGGAACTTTGGGGGACGTGCAGCCCCAAGGCAGGACGTAGGGGGACAACAACCAGGGCGGTAGTGGTAGGCGACAGGAATAAGGAGAGGGAGTCTTGAGACAGAATCACCATGGCAGAAGGGAGCGAGTGGGGTCTGGGTGTGTGTGGTTCTGGAGGCCTATGCCCTATCAGGACCCCTCACCTGGCCACATGGCTGGGTCAGCAGCTCCTCATACGGCCTCATTGGCTCCTGCTGGTAGAAGGTGACCAAGGCCTCCAGTGAGGTGTGGGCTGTCGTCTCTCCCGGGATCAGAACGTTCCCATCGTCTAGCAGCTTCACCATGAAGTGACGGCAGCAATCTTGAGCCCTGCAGGGACACCACTCGAGTTAGAACAGTGCATCCGGTCACCCAGACCCCTGCCCCCAAGCTGGGACACGCTCACACTTCCACCCAGCCTGGAGTTCACATCCCCATGGCAATCTGGCTGCCTTTCCCACTAGCTAGCTGTCCTGTGCCTCAGTTTCCCTCATTTGTATCATGGGGCAGCTAAGGCAGATCTCATGGGGTTCTTTTGAGGATGAAACAGGCTATTTGCAAACAAAGCAAAAGCTCAGTTCAGTGTCTGGCTAGAGGTCCAGATCAGTAGAAACAATGACAATGAATACTGGAGACAGGTCCTATTTTAGGACTATATGCCCAGTATGCAGCAAGTGCTCAAGAAATGCTCCAGTAATCAGTGAATTGCATTATTTGGGTCCTGCAGTGCTTCCTAGCTCTCATTTCATTCTCACATCGGGACTGAATTCAGTCTTTGTTGTTATTTCTTGCCATCAAGTCGATTCTCACTCAGGTGGCCCTGTATATGCAGAATAAATCTGCCCCACAGGATTGTCAAGGCTGTGACCTTTCAGAAGCATGTCACCAGGCCTTCCTTCCTAGATGTCTCTGGTGGACTTGAACCTCCCAACCTTTCATTTAATAGTCCAGTGCTTAATTATTTGCACCATCCAAGGACTCCTGAATTAAGTGTTAGCCTTCTCATCTTAGACATGAGGACTTTGAGAGAGGCTCAGAAAGGTTGAGTGACTTACCCCAGGCCACACAGCACAGAAGAGACAGAGTTGAACTTTGACTCTGTGACCTGGAAACTCAAGGCCTAAACTTTTACCACTGTGCTTAACATTGTAATTAAGGCATTTGATTTATTATTTTTTATTCCTTTGGCCAGAAATCTTTTGGATTTGGCTTTTGAAAAGTAGTAGATTGTGTTTCTGAATAATCTGAAATGTCAGAGCAAACTTTGAGGGCTCAAGGATCTAGGGTCTCTCAAGATGATTGTGGGGTAACAGTAGGACAGCTCTGGAGAGATCCTAACATTCCATTTTCTGAGAGAATCCCAAGTGCCGCTGGGGTCCATGGCTGCTGGTTCCAGCCAGACCTGAAACTGCTTGGTTTTCAGTTGGATCTAAGCAGACCCCGTGCTGATTGCTCCCTGAGCTGTTGTGGCATGAAGCACACTTCAACCCCCACCGAGGAAGTCCCGGAGCACATCTGCCCCAGCCCTGGCCCCATTCTTACTTGTAGGACAGCGCGTAGCCTACGTGGCTGTGGCTGACCCTGATGAGGAAAGATCCAGGTGGCTTTGGCCTCAGCAAATCCTCGGCAGCCCTGGAAAAGCACAGAGGGAGATGGCACAGTCCAGCCATCCTGTACCCAGGCCAGACTCCAGGTGCACCCCAAAACCAACCATGTGTCATGAAAGGCAATGCTTTTTGTTTTTCCAGATTAACAGGGTGTGGGGGGAGGGAATGCAGTGATCATCTCAAGAAGACCCATGTGTGTCAGAGTAGAATTTTGCTTCACGGGGTTGTCAATGGCTGAACATGCAGAAGTAGATCTCCAGGCCTTTCTTTCAAGGCACCTCTGAGTGGACTTGGATCACCATTTATACTATCCAGGGACGCTCAGGAATAGGGGTCCTCCCCACCATTAGAGGTGGCAGGAGACCTCTGAAGACCTTCTTCTGCTCTAGAGGGACCTCTTCCCATCTGCCACAGCCCTTCTTTCCCTTCTCAGTGCTGAAACCCGCCCCCCACCCTTTATTGCACCTTTGGGTGGATTAACACATCACAGGCAGCAAAGCAGAAGCTGCACCTCAGCTGTCTTTGGGTTCACAGCCCGGATGTGTTACCTCAGAAGAGGCTCTGCCTCTCTCTGAGTCTTAGCTCCCTGAAGTCGCTCTCAGGGCTGACACGAGAATGGAGGAAACACATCAGCGTTGTGATGTTGGAACCTGTTCTCTTTCACATTGTTGCTGCTACTGCCTTTCTTGGAGTCAGTTCCAATTCCTGGTGACCCCAGTAGGCCAAGTAGAATGACTCCATTGGCTTCTCTTGGCTGTGATCTTTATAGAGGCCAATGGCCAGCTTTCCTGCAACACTGCTGGGTAGGCTCAAACTGCCAACCTTGCATTGGCAGCCAAGAGCAGGCGGATTGCATCACCCACTCGTTGCTGTCAAGTCAGAACTCTCCAGAGATTGTAAATTGCACAGGAGGAAGTTACCCATCTTTCTCCCGGGGAGCTACCAGGAAATTGGAACTACCAGTGAATCTTGGCCTTTGGGTAGCAGCCCGGTTCTCGACAGACAGCCACGAGAGCTCCCTATTCTTGTTTTTACCGTTTCACTTTATTACCATGATTGCTGCTCTTACCTGGTGTTCACAGAAGGGAACGGCCCTCTGTCTACCTGCTGGGAACTTTCTGGGCCTCACTGCCCAGAATGGAGCCCGCTGGCCACCAGTGATTCTTGATCACTTGAAATGTATCAGATCTAAAGTGAGATGTTTGTGAGCGCAAAACAGATGTGGATTTGAGCGACTTAAGAGCAAATGAAAGAATGTAAAATATCTCATGGAAAGGGTATTTAAAAATGAAACATTAACATGTTAACATAAAAATTAACATGTAGAAATTAAAATCTTTTTTATGTATGCTGGGTTCAATAAAATTTATATTCTATTAACATGTTTTGAACATGAGTGTGTTATATGAATATAGAGGGACCTCTGGTGGTTTATTAGTAAGGAGTTGCGCTGACAACCCAAATGTACATGGTTCGAATCCACCGGCTGCTCCGTGGGAAGATGGGCAATCTCTTATGCAATTTATAGTCGCTGAAGATCTGCTGAAGGATCAGCTGTGAGTTGGTTCCGACTCAATGACACATAATGATATATGAATGTACCAGGAGCTCTGGTGGCTGAGTTCATAGGGAGTGTCACTGCTAACCCACAGGCCACATCTCCCTGGAGATTCAATTGCATAAGCGGCTCTGCAGCAGAAAGATGGGCCATCTCTTCCTGTGCAATTTGTTGTTGTTGTTGTTGTTGTTATGTGCCTTAGAATCACCTGCAACTCATAGCGACACTCTACACAAGAGCTCTGAACCCTGCCCTATCTTGAGCCAATCTCATTGTCTCCGACACACCTATTCCCACTACTGAGTCAATCCATCGTTTTCCAGGGTCTTCCTCTCATGCGCTGTGTCCCTTCACCCTCCCAAGCATGATGTCCTTCTCCAGCTACTGGTCCATCCTGGCAACATGCCCAAAGCACGTGAGATATAGCTTCAAAATCCTTGCCTACAAGAAGCAGCTTGGTTTCACCCTCTCTAGGACAGACCTGTTTGTTTTCTTGGCGGGAACTGAGGTGTTTTCTGTAGAAGGTCAAGGACTGCAGTCTTCAATATGGATTGAAGCTCAACATCAAGAAAACAAAGATTCTCACCAATGGGCCAACTGGTAGCATCATGATAGATGGAGAAGAGATTGAGATTGTTAACGATATCAGCTTGCTTGGTTCCAAAAATAACATTCTTGGCACCAGCAGTCAAGAAATCAAAAGACAAATTTCATTCTGAAAATCTGCTGTCAGGGACCTCTCCAGAGTACTGAAGAGCAACGTGTCAGTCTAAAGACTAGGGTGCGCCTAATCCAGGCCATGGTCTTCTCAATTACTTGCTATGCATCATCAGAGAGCTAGAGAGTAGCCAAGGATGACAGAAGAAGCCTTTGAGTTGTGCTGGAGAAGAGTATTGAATATACCATGGACTGCTAAGAGAACAAACAGGTCCTGTGCAATTTTATCCCCAGAAACCAGCTAGATAGCCAGTTATGAGTCCATTCTGACTTGAAAGTAATGAGGGGGGGAAAATGACTATATGTTAAAATATATTCTTTTCAAAACCCCCAAACCTGTTGCTATTGAGTCCGTTTTGGCTCACAGTGACCCCACGTGACAGGGCAGAACTGCTCCATAGGGTTTTTTCCTGTGATCTTTACAGAAGCAGACTGCCAGACTTTTCTTCCACAGCACAGCTGGGTGGAGTTGAACTGCCAACCTTTGGGTTAGCAGCTGAGAGCAAATCACTCACGCCACCCAGGAACCTTCACAACCTATGAAAAGTAATGTCATCCATTCCTTTTACAGCTACTAAAGTATTATGTAAGTTGTGCCTGTGGAATGCATTCTGTTCCACTGGCCGGCCCTGCCCAGAGCTCAGAGACTTTCCTCCTTCCCCCTCACTGTGACGTTCATTAGGAGTCTTCCTACTTCCTGCATGCCCAGGGTGGCACCAAGTGTCCTTTCCTCCATCTACTCAGTCCAGGCCCTGAGGGTGACTGGCTCAGTTGTTTATGCCTCGGAGGCCACAATCTAACAGAAAAGACATACAGGCTGCATTGCTGATGGATCGAAAGCAGCCACTTGGTGCAACCTCTCATCGCAACAAGCCCAAAGTATGTGAGACGAAGCTTTGTCATCTTTGCCTTGAACGAGCATTCCTGAAGAGAGGCTATTCCTTGGAGAGGGACATCCCGCTTTGGAAAGGTGGAGGGTCAGTGAAAAGGGAGGGAGACCCTTGATGAGACAGATTGACACAGTGACTGCAGCAGTGGACTCAAGTGTGTTAGAGACGATGATGACACAGGAGAGGACAGGGTTCAGATCTGCCGTTCATAGGGTTGCTATGCGTCATACTTGACTTGACGGCACCTAACAACAACAACAACAACTTAGGGCATGATGTTAAGGCTTCCAAAGCTTTCATGATTAGTGGAGACTGGTCTGGGTAAGGGTATTGGTCTGCCTGGTCCCTGGTGGAATGTGGACTCTTATATACAGAAAGCTGAGGCTCAGAGAGGGATGTGGCTTGTCTAAAGTCACCAGCAAATCCACAGAGGAAGCAAAATTTAACCCTTGGTTTCAGAGATTTCAGAGACACCATGTTGTTGTTGTTAGGTGTCATCGATTCATAGATGACTCATAGCGACCCTATGAGTGAAAGACTTGAGCACTGCTCATAGAGTTTCCGGAGGCAAGCCATTTCAGAAGCGGATGCCCCTCCTGCTTCCAAGCTTGTTTTAATTGGGAAGCTCCACCAAACACTGTCCACCATGGGTAACCATTGTCACATTTGGCACATCAGTGTCACAGTGTTTTGCATCACAGCAACCACAAGTTACCTCTATACAGCAATGCACAGACCAGTGCTATACCACATAGACGAATGTTTGATAAAAAACCAATTTGAACCAGGCCTGAGGGCTACAGATTAAAATCACCCACCTTGGGCTTGGTAGCATAACTTTCTGTGCACTAGGCCAACGTAGCTCTCTCTACATTGTCGTTGTTATTGTTGTTAGGTGCTGTAGAGTCATAGACAACTCATAGAGACCCTATGAATGAAAGACCTAACACCATACTGAGCTCGAATTCTTACAAACTCTCCTGCATGGGGGCAGGTGAAGACAAGGGGGGCGAAGGGCAGGGCATGTCCTTACTCTCTTGAGATGGCACCGTGGAACCACTCAGGGACCCCGTCTTGGGCCAGCTGGCCCATCTGGGTGTGCACGAACCAGTCCAGCCGTGGAGGCAGTGGTGGGGGCAGGTTTCTGTCCTCTGTCATGGCTTCTTGGGAAGTCACCTTGGAAAGGGAAGAGAATAGTCAAGTTCACTCTCCTCCTAAACCTTCCAGCTCTTTTTGTTGTTGTTGTTTTAAATTTTATTCTGATTTATTTACAAAGTTTGAATACATTGTTTTTCACAAAAGATCCTTCACTTACTGTACTTTCTATTGACACCTCCTCCAAGAAGTCTTCCAGCCTTGTGTTTCTTAAGTTCCTGCTACTCTATGCCAGAAGCGTTCTCACCTTTAATTCATTGACTCTTCTTGATTATTCTGTTCTTCTATAGGGAGTTCTGGTGGCTTACTGGTAAGGACCTGTGCTGCCAGCGCAAAGGTACATGGTTCAAATCCACCAGCTGCTCTGTGGGAGAAAGATGGGTGATTTACTGCCTCCAAAAACCCACTGGAGGTTCAGCTATGGGTTGGCTCTGACCCAGCGGTATACAATGACAGTTATTCTATTAAAAAGAAAGATTTTTCTTTGTCATTTATTCTTATCGCTTTTTTTGTTCTTAGCTGCCACTGAGTCAGCCCCAATTTATGGTGGCCACACAGGTAATGGAATAAAATGTTGGGATCTACAGCAATTTTGTCAGCTGAGGTTCACAAATAGATTTCCTGACCCTCCTTCCTGGAACATCTTAATCTGGAAGCTCTGCTGAAATCTGTTCAAGCGTCAGAGCAACAGGCAAACTGTCGCTGGTGTCTACAGGTGGCTGGGCATGAGGTATGCTGGCCGGGAATCAACTCTGATCCCCCATACACAGGGAGCACTGATGGCCTAGTGGCAAGAAGCTGCGCTGTAATCCTGATGGGAGGCG
>NW_006399976.1:2086985-2093808 GCF_000299155.1 Elephantulus edwardii
ATATACATGTAATATATATGATAAATTCTGCACCAACTGCTTTCCAAGGTAAATACCACCATCAGCCCCCAAACTGCAATGAGGAAACAGCCACTAACAACTCCATGGGGCATCCGTGCACTCGGACACACACGGGCTGCCATGAGTGAGAAGCCAGCGGAAGGCAATGGGAGTTTTGGGTTGTGTGTTCCTGGCAGAGTCCCTGAATGTTGAAAACTGTTAACAAGTTCAGCTGCTAGTTCGAACCCACCCAGAGATACCTTGGAGGAAAGGTCTGGTCGTCTGTAAAACCAGCCACTGCAGCCCCATATGGCTCAGGCACACTTGGGGTCACCGTGGTTGGAATTAAGTCAATGACATCTAGCTTGGTTTGATTTCGAGGAACCAAGGTCCTAAATGACCATAAAACTAACCCAAGGGCCATGTTCTGTTGGGCCACCCACATGTGGTCCTCTCACATTCAGCTCCCAAACTAAGCTTGCCCTCCTTCCCCAGGCCCCACTAATTGTTTATTGTCAGGGAGTATCATTGCTGTTGGCTGTTTCCTCCAGGAAGGGACGTGTGGACCAAGAGCAGTCAATATTGACTCTCCACCAAAAGATAGATTAAACCCACCCTCTGGGAGAGGCCCCCAGGAATTCTGGACCAAGCGAAATGAAACAGGCATATTAAGAAATAAATATAAAACAAGAAGGCAAATCTATTACAAGTCTGAAATAGAAGCCACATGGCCCAGATTCCTATCCCAGCTGCCCACTTACCTGCTGTGTGAATTTGGGCAAAGCAGTTAACCTCTCTGGGCCTGCATCCTCATTGCAATTTGAGAGATAATGGTGTTATTTACCTTGGAAAGCAGAATTTATCATACATATTATATGTATATAATCATACATGTTTTATGTATATATAATATGTGTGTATATATGTATATTATGCACCTAAAAACCAAAAACTAAGCCCATCGCTAACAAATTCATGACATTCCCGTCACAGGTTTCCGAGGCTGTGAATCTTACAGGAGGAAACTGCTCATCTTTCTCCCATGGAGCCGCTCATGAACTTGAACTACTGACCTTCACAGTAGCAGCCCAGCAGATTATGTGCTACTTACTCATCAGGGCTCCTTTCTCACTCTCTGTGAACCTCACTCTCACTCACTGCCTTCAAGTTGATTCAGACTCATGTTGTTGGGTGCCGTCGGGTTGAGTATGACCCATAGCGACCCTATGAACAACAGATCTGAACTCTGTCCTACCCTGTGCCATCCTCGCATTTCCTCACACGTTAGAGCCCATTGCAGCAGTCACCGTGTCAGTCTACCTGGTTGAGGGTCTCCCTCTCCTTTGCTAGCCCTCCCCCCTTCCAAGCATAATATCCCTCTCCAAAGAATAGCTCCTCCTAGCAACATGCCTGAAGTGTCTTTACATCTTTGCCTCTAAGGAACATCTGGCTGCACTTTCTCCAAGACATATTTGTTTGTTCTTTTGTCAGTGCATGGGATGTTCAGTACTCTTGGGAGAAGAATACTAACTTCCGACTCATGTTGTTGTTATGTGCCGTCGAGTCGTCTGCGACTCATAGCGACCCTATGCACAACAGCCCTAAACTCTGCCCTATCCTTTGCCAATCTCACCATCTCTGACACACCTCACCCCACTGCCCCAGTCACTGACTCAATTCATCTCATGGAGGGTCTTCCTCTTCCGCACTGTCCCTCCCCTCCCAAGCATGACATCCCTCTCCCAGGACTGGTCCCTTCTTGCAACATGTCCAAAGTATGTCAGACGAAGCTTCAGAATCTTTTCCTCCAAGGAGCAGCCCAGCTTCACCATCTCCAGGACAAACCTGTTCATTTTCTTAGCAGTTCATGGTATATTCAATACTCTTCTCCAACACCACAGCTCAAAGGCACCAATTCTCCTTCTGTCATCCCTAGTCATTGTCCAGCTCTCTGATGCCTATCAAGTGATTGCAAAGACCATGACATATATTAGGCGCACCTTTGTCTCCAAACTGACATCGTTGCACTTCAGTACTTTAGGGAGGTCTCTAACAGCAGACTTTCCCATTGCAATACCTCTTTTAATTTCCTAGCTGTTGGTGCCAAGAGTATTGAGTGTGGAGCCAAGCAAACTAAAACTGTGAACAATCTCAATCTCTTCACCATCCATTGTGAGGCTGCCAATTGGCTCAGTGGTGAGAATCTTTGTTTTCTTGATATTGAGCCTCAAACTGTACTGAAGACTGCAGTCCCTGACCTTCCATAGCAAGCACTTCAGGTCCTACTCAGTTTCAGCAAGCAGGGTTGTGTCATCTGCATAACGCAGACTGTAGATGATTCTTCCTCCAATCCTGATGCCACATTTCTCCTCAAAGAGCCCAGCCTCCCGGGTAATATGTTCTGCATAAAGAGTAAAAAGGTATGGAGACAGGATGCAGCCTTGGTATACACCCTTCCTAATTTTGAAACATGCAGCGTTTTGCTGCTCTATTCTGATGACAGCCTCCTGGTCCAAGTATAGGTTTTGCATTAGCACAATCAAGTGTTCTGGGATTCCCATTCTTCTCAGAGTTAGTCACAGTTTGTTAGGATCCACACAGTCAAATGCCTCTGTGTAATCAATGAAGCGAAGATAGACCTTCTTTTTGGTACTCCTTGCTTTCAGCCAAGATCCATCTTATCTTACATCAGCTACAATATCCCTAGTATCACGACCCCTTCTAACCCAGCCAGCACTTCTGGTAGTTCTCTGTTGTTTTTGGATAATCTTCAGTAGAATCTTGCTTGCATGTGATATTAATGATACTGTTCAGTAATTTCCACACTTTGGCGGGGGCACCTTTTTTTGGAATGGGAACAAATATCGATCTCTTCCAGTCTTAGGTTTCTGAGGCTGTAAACCTTTATGGGAGGAGACTGCCTGGCTTTCTCCCTTGGAGCTGGCTGCAAATCACCAGAGACTTGCAGCCTCTGAGTTAGCAGAGCAGCTCGCTATGAATCATGCCATCAAAGCGCCCATGTATGAAGCTAGTATGAGATGTTGTTTATAAAGCAGAACTTGTTGCCACTGACTTGAATCTAGCTGATGACGATCTCTTGTGTTGCACAGTGTAACTGCCTCGTAAAGTCTTCTTGGCTGTAATCTTTATGGAAGCAGATCCATAGGCTGTTCTTTCATGGTACTGCAGGGGATTTGCCTACAGGTTAGTAGTTGAACCCAAATCCTTTTACCCCACCTGGAAGAACTCCTATTCATCCTTCAAAACCCAACCAAAAAAAAAAAAAAAAGAAAAAAGGCCCTTCCTCCAGACAACCTAAAGAGCTCGGGTGCCATAGTGATTAAAGTGTCCCAGCTGCTGATCAAAAGCTTATTGGTTCAATTAATCCAGCCAAGCTGAGGGGGATAAAAGGTGTGGCAACCCACTTCTGTAAAGATCTACAACACTGGAAATCCAGTGAGGCAGTTCTGTTCTGTTCTGTCCTGTAGGTTTGCTGAGTCTGAATTCACCCTACAGCAGTGAGTTTGGCTCTTTGACCAGGCAGCATTTCTACTTCTCCCCTAGACTACAAATGTGGTTCCTTATATCCTCTGCCCTCCCCCCAAGTCCCCTCCCTCTCTTCTGGGCCAGCCCTGACCCCACATAGCTGGTGTGCCAGGGACTCCATCTCTCCCAGGCTTGGGGTTTCCAAGGGTTGGACCCTTGATCACACGATGCTGGACAGAAACAGAGAGGCATGGGGGGGCGGTATTAGCTGATGCATGACATTCCAATTCCGGGACAGAGGAACGAGCCCCAGTTGCTATTGCTGGTTGCCAGGGATTCAGTTTTGACTGGTAGAAGAACTGTGTTCCATAGAGTTTTCAAAGCTGTGAACTTTCAGAAGCAGACTGCCTGCCTTTTCCTCCTAGGAGCCTTTAAGTGGGTTCTAACTGGCAACTTCATGGTTTAACCAGAAGTTCATTCCTGACTCTTCCATGAGGGTCTTCTCCCACCTCCTCTGCCCCTGCATCCAGCCCTTAGAACATCGTTGCCCTGCATAGAGCTGACCAGGTGCACTTTCTCTTTGCCTGACTCCAGCTCCACTTTTCATGGGTCTCTTTAACGTTACGTCCTCCAGGAAGCCCTCCCAGCATCTGGACCACATCAGTCTTATCTTCTCTCTCTCAGACCCCACCTGGCACACTCTCTCTCTCTCCTAGGGGCACCATGCGACCCAGCCACATGAGTGGTACTGAGATGCTCCTGGCAGAAGGGCCCAAGCTGTGTCCCCCCTCACCCACTCCTGACCACATACCTGGGAAGCCCCGGGTGATTGAGGCCCTCGCTCGCTGGCTGTGCCCTGTGGTGGCCCGTGCTGGTTTCAGTTCAGGGTCTTTGCGTCAGTGGGCGGGGCCGCTGCCTCAGGCAGTTTCTGCTTCCTGGAGCAGGTGTTCGCCTGGGGCGGGACAACTCGAGTCAACCTGGTCTTGAGAGCCCAAGAAGCCACTCAATCAAGGGAACAGGGGTGTCTGAATCTCATCCAGCCACCCACAAGCCTTTAATGGGCACCTACTATGTGCCAGATATTCTGGGGACACTGGACTGTACCTGGGACAGGTGCAGGTCCCTCCCCCTCCCCCAGAGGTTATAACCTAGGGAGCAGTGAGGTCCTATTAATGTCATTGTCATGAAGTGTAAGAGAGAGGGGTGGAGCATCACGAGAACCCCTAACTACTCACTCAGAGGAGGGGGTGCTCAAAGGCCTGCTGGAGTCAGTTAGACTCAGGGTGCAGAATGGGGGGCATGTGCAAGGGTGCTGGGTGCCGTCAGATCGCGCAGTAAACCAGGTGAGCACACGCTCACTCTACTTCTTATCTACTGATGCAGAGTGAACAATCTCACACTAGCTGTCTTGGCTTCATGGGTAATTGCCCTTGGCCCTGGGAGGGGATTGAATCTGGAGGGGCTTTCTACAAGTATAAGACAATGCTAGAGCTTCGTCATTATGATTACGTCCATTAGTTCCTATTTCTTTTTTAATTGAACATGTAGAAATTAAGAGAGTGTACGCTTTATTATGCATGATTTCACCACAGTAGCATAATAGCAAAGCAAAACAACAACCACAAAACCCAAGTAACTGATGTATTTTATGACTGCATTGGCTTCAAGATGAAAGCCAGCCAAGCTGGAACCACTGTGCATTTATTATCGTTGCATTATTTGTTTTCTTCTCATCTCAGCATAACTGACAGCATTTCTTTATGACTGTGGCCGGACGTTTGGGAGAAGCTGGTTTGATTCCCTGCCAGGCCATCTCGTGCGCAGCCACCACTCAGCTGCAGTAGAGGCTGCAGTGTGTTACTACTATGCCGAGCAGGTTTCACTGAAGCTTCCAGACTAAGATGACACTTGGAAGAAAGGCCTGGTGATCCACTTCTGATAGTGAGTCAATAATAAGAACGTAGGTCATAATGGTTTGATCTACAGTTAACCAGAGCACAGGGATGGCGCCAGACCAGGCAGCGTTTCAACCCCTGTGCATGGAGTTAAGAGATATCAACTCCGTGGGAGCAGATGACAGGAAGAGCCGCTGGGTGCTGCTGGCTGCAAAGCCCACCCAGCCCCTCCTCTCCCCAAACCACACAGGCAAAACCACTTCCTTCTCCCCTTACAGACAGAAACGGCCCTGATCCTCGAGGCCAAACAAGGCTGCATGCCCCTTCTCCCCAGTGCTTATCACCAGGCCCAGGAGGGCTAGATAACCCCAAGAATAGGTTCAACGTGGTGGGGGAGGTATTCCTCCCCTACTCTTGGGCTGGAGGCCTTGCTGGAGTCTGTGAGTTCACAAAACACAAGCGGAAAACATGAATCAGTCTCTTAACTCTGCAGCTGTGTGGCCTCTCTAGGCCTCAGTTTCCTTATCTCTGAAGTGGGCATACAAATAGCCTTCCTTGGTAGCGATGACAGGAGCGATGATATCCACGCACACAGCCTGGAGGCACTTGGGTAAGATGTAGCCTGAGTTTGCTTGTTTGGCTGGGGAGACCTCGCAGGTGCGGCTGCCTTGGGGAATGTGCTTCAGCTCACATTCTCCTCCACTGCTCTCTGCAGCCCAGTGGACTGGACCACACACAGCCTTGCCCCAAAGAGGGGGTGCTGCTGCGGAGGACTGAGAACCATGTCATCCAGGAAGTCGGGCCCTGGTGTGGGGAGAGGCTTTCTTCTTGGCTTTCTGCCCCAGAGACCCTCAACACAGGGTTCACCCTGCTAATCCAGCCACACTTGGGAGTCTGACTTAATATCTTCTCTTCTAAATGTTGCAACAGAACCATTTCCTGCTCCTCGCTGGCCCACGTGGCCTGAAGAGGAAGGAAGGGGACCAGCCGACCGTGGGAAGGATGGGGTTAGGGCTACAGCCCCGACATCCTCCCTGAAGGTAAGTGGGGGCTGCCAGAGAGAGACCGGGCTGTAGCTGGAGACTTCAGCTGGCCAAGGGGATGCTCACAGCCCTAGGAAGGGTGGCCCGGAGGCTGCCAGCCATGATGCCATCTGTGAGTGCTGTGGGAATGTCGTTACAAACGACCAGACGCTTGGTGACCTAAATCAACAGGCACCCATCTCTCACAGTTCTACAAGCAAAACAAAATAACCCGCAAAACCCAGACTGGATGACATTCAATCTGGTTTTTTTTTTCTGCTCAATAATCCTAAAAAGTAGGACTTATTTTATTTCTATTTTACATATAAAGAAATTTAGTTTCACATAACTTGCCCATTATCACCAAAGTTTAGTGATAGGTAAAACCAGGCCTAGACCCACTCTTGGTCTCAAACGCCT
>NW_006399976.1:2094062-2099897 GCF_000299155.1 Elephantulus edwardii
AAATAAAAGATCTTCTTTAAAAAAAAATTCTTGTTCGAACCTATAACCAGGAGAGAAACAGATCAATGAGACCTTCTAAGAATCAAATCCCTCTGTCCATTAAAAATCTTTTCCAACAGGGTAAAAAAGGAAATCCACAGACTGGGGGAAAATAGCAATCACATAGCTAATAATGGAATTATATCTAAAATTTACAGAATACTTCAGCACCTCAACAAGGAAAAGGTAAAAACCTGATCACAAAATGAACCCAAGATACGAACAGACACTTCACCAAAGAGGACATTCAGATGGCAAATAAACGCATGAAGAAATGTTCAAAAACCCCTAACTCTAAGAGAGATACAAATCAAAATAACTATGAGATATCATCTCACCCCAGTAACAATAGCAGAATTTAACAGAACAGCAAACAACAAATGCCAGCGAGGTTGTGGAGAGATTGGAACTCTTATTCACTGCTGGTGAGAGTGTAACATGGTGCAACCACTAAGGAAGGTTGTTGTTGTTGTTATATGCCATCGAGTCGCTTACAACTCATAGCGATCCTATGTACAACAGCCCTAAACTCTGCTCTGACCTGTGCCAATCGCACTGCCTCCGAGCTAAGGAAGGTGGTCGGTACTTTCTCACAAAGTTGGAAATAGAAATACCATCTGATGCAGCAATTCCACTACTGGGAATATACCCTAAGGAAACCAGAGTTGCAACTCAAACAGATGTATGCACATCTATGTTTATTGCTTCGTTATTCACATTAGCAAAGAGATAGAGGCAATGCATTTGCCCATCAACAAAAGAATGGATAGAAAACTATGGGACGTTCACACAACGGAATATTTGTTGTTGTTGATTGCCTTCAGGTCGAGTATGACTCATAGTGACCCTATGAACAAAAGGCCTGAAGCCTTGCTATAACTATCGACATTTATCGAAGTTCATAAAGTTTCCGGAGGCATGTTGTTTAGGAAGTGGATGCCACTCCTGCTTCCAAACCTGTCTTAAACTGCCCACCATACACTGTCCACGATGGGTAACCGTTAATGGCATTTGACACCCCAATGGCACAAGGTTCATCATCACAGCAACATGAGGTTACCTCAGTACAGCTTATTGACAGAAGAGTGCTGTACCACTTAGAAGAATGTTCCTCCAATATATAATAACAACCAACTTTTAAATACAAAGGCCCTCCCCGAGGTCTTGTTGACTCTAAATACTATGCAGAATTAAAAAAAAATTAGCTTGCAAAACATTACACAACCTGAGTGAGCCTGAAGGACAATATGCTGGGTAAAATATCTCAGTCACAAAAGGACAAACACTGCATAACTCCTGTTATAAAATGGGACAGATGGGAATGGGTGTTGGGGAGAGAATGGGCAAAGAGTGGACAGATAATGATCACTGCATTAGAACAGATGAGAGGCAGAACTGTCTGAATGGAATATATGATTAGGCATTATATGTGTAAGAGCAATCTGAAACAAGGGGTGCATTGTGGGGTGGTTTGGAGGCGCAGGAGGGAAGGTGGGAGAAGAAAGTGTTCGACAATTAAAAAATATATAAATATTATTTAAAATATTCTTGCTCGTTCACTCATGCATACTTTCCTCCCTCCCCTTATCCCTCTCCCAGCTCCCCTTGTAAGACTCTCAGTTATCACACACATGGTTTCTAATCACCCATTCCTTTCAGAACATCCTTCCTGTCACTCATCCCAGTGCAGTGTTCACTCTCTATCTATTCTTTTTCTGCTCTTCCTCCTCCCTCGCCTTGAACCTGTTATTACAATAATGGGCTTATGCAGTATTTGTCCCTTTCTGACTTGGATATTTCACTCAGCTTGATGTCTTCCAGACTCACTACAATACATTCACACAATACTATGCAGGGTTGAAAAAGAACGACCTCATAAAAGAACACTACTCTGGGTTTCTTGGTTGGAGTCCCCAGTATGGGTTATATCTCAGTGTCAAGAAAACAAAACTCCTCACAACTGGACCAATAGGCAAAGTCTATTGGCTCTGGGGAGGGTCCTTGTGTTTCAGCTTTGCAAGCTCGAGCTACCTCAGACCCTTGATGACCTTCACGTGGTGTGCACAGTGTGTGTGCACGTGTGGGTGCATGCCAGCTTGTTTCAATGTTTATGCTGCTCCAACACCAATAGGACCTCATTTTCCTAAGAGGGAAAACTCATTTCTAAAGTCAATTCCATCCACAGAGTTAGGATTTCAGTGACAACTATGGAAGATACAAGTCAATCCATCATGGGTCTCAAGGGTCAAAATGTGGACTTTTCTTTTGTTGCCACCGTTTAGCCCACCTCACCATCTCAGTGCTGGGGTGCTGGGGCTTAGATGTCAGTGGGTGGGGGAGCCCACGGGGGTGGCAGGACTAGCTAGGTTTCGACAGTCCCAGGATGCCTCTGTTGAATGACAGATAAGCCCATGCTGTGTGTGGTCACTACTCTGGATGCTTGGGACAAAGTTATCCACAGGGCACAGTGAGCAAGCCCCTCACAGAGGAAGAGGAGGCAGCGAGGACAAAGGCCCTGGGATAGAAAGGAGCTTAAGCAGAAAACCAAAACCAAGTGAATGTTTAAAAGGTGAACATAACCCAAGTGTATATAAAGAGAGGATGGATAAACACAGCGTGGTCCACTCATATGAGGAAATATGACTTCGTCGTGAAGAGAAATGAAGCTTTAATCCCTGCCACCAGATGGAGGAACCTAGGGACCATGACCCTGAGCAGAAGAAATCAGACGCGGAAGGACCAATCACTGTGGGATCCCACTTATATGAATTGTCCAGGATGGGAAAATCCACAGGGACAGAAAGTGGATTTGTGTTTGCCAGGGACTGTGGAAATGACAAGGGACTTCCAATAGGCACAGGATTTTTCTCTGGGGTATTGAAAATGTTCTTGAATGTACTGTGGTGTTGGCTGCACGGCTCTGAGAATGTGCTAGAAACCACTGAATTGTATACTTTAATAAGTATGTCATATGGTTGTTGTTGTTGCTGTTGTTTTCGTTAGGGCCTGTCAAGTACATTATGACTCATTAACAACCCCATGAATGGCGGATCTGAACCCCGTCCTATCCTGTGCCATCTTCACACTTCCTGACACACTAGAGCCCATTACAGCAGTCATTGATCCACCCGATTGAGGGTCTTCCTCTCCTTCACTGACCCTCCACCCTTCCCAGCATAATGTCCTTCTCCAGGGAATAGCCTCTCCTAGCAACATGCCCGAAGTATGTGAGGTGAAGCCTCATCATTCTTGCCTCCAAAGAGCACTCCAGCTGCACCCTCTGCAAGACATATCTGTTCTCTTGGCCATCCATGGGATGCTTCAGTGCTCTTCTTCAACACCACAACAATTCTTCTTCTGTCATCACTATTCACTGTTCAGCTTTCAGATGCATATCAAGTGATTGGAAAGACCATGGCCTGAATCAGATGCACCTTAGTCCTCAAACTGACATCATTACTCCTCAATAATTTGGAGAGGTCCCCGACTGCAAACTTTCCCAGTGCCATACATCCCCTGACTTCTTGATGGCTGGTAGCAAGGGTGTTAATTGTGGATCTAAGGAAGATGAAGTTGTTGACAGTTTCAATCTCTTCTCATCCACCATGATGTTGCTTAGTATTGCTTAACAGAGATGCTACTACAAGTGATGGCTTTGACAAACAGATATTTGCTTTGTCACAGTTCGTTGTTGTCATGTACCATCAAGTTGGAACCACTCCATAGTTGATCCTCTGGCGGGTTTTCACAGGTCGTTAATCACATGGGAGGAGACTGTCAATCCTTCTTACAAGTTAAGTTGAAGTCCAAATTCAGGAAACAAAGCCAGGGAAGGGCATTCTCCTTCAGTCTGTTCTGTAGGAAAGCCCTACAGCTTTCAGGTTTTCTTCAGCCCCTTGGGGATCTCTGTGTGTCCTGGCGTCAGTCTTTCCCTGTATCTAGGTGGCTCATCACCTTGATGGTGAACTTGGCAGCTCAGGATGGTTTACCTTTCTGGGCGGTAGTGAGATCTCACCCTCTCTATTCAATTGTTCCTCCTTTATCTCTTGTAAGACACAGGTTGATTTGGGCTGCATCCCAAGGAAACTCTCCTTACATAACATCCGGGCTGTGATTTAGTTAAGGATGCTGCATCCCACCCTGGGCTTGGAAAAGCAGAGGACCAACCTAAGAAAGGAGGATCTTCAACGAGATGGACTGACCCGGCTGCTGCAGCAAGTGGCTCGAGCGCGTCAGAGATGTGAGGATGGCGCAGGAGGGCACAGGGTTCAGGTTCAGATGTTGTTCTTCGGGTTGCTGAGTCACACTTGACGTGACAGCACCTCGCAACTCAACAACAGCTGCAGAGAGCAGCTGTCACCCTGGTTTATGGACGCGATTCCACACAAATACTGTGATCTCAGACTTGATGTGATTTGGATGCTGTGTGAACATCACACGGTACATGGTTCTGGCTGAAGACCTGGCTGTACTTGGGCATCTGCAGTGCTTCTCCGCATTGGGGCTGCACACGTGCTGTCTGCAGTGAGCTGTGTGCAGGATGAGGGGTGAAAGTCCTGTCACCCAGGCTACACTTGTATGGTTTCTTGGGCTCACTGGTGCCATACGGGGTCTGTGCAATGTCACAGAATATCCTCTTTTACAGAATTGATTGTGGATGGTAAGCCACACAGACAGACACACAGACACAGACACACACACACACACACACACACACACACACACACACACACAGAGACCTGTGTTTGAAAACTCAAGCAGTTCCCTTGAAGAGTGGCGTCCCTTGCCCTGGGCCACTCCGCACGTCACCTCTTGGTGCTTGCTGGGACTAAGTCCAGTCATAGGTCAAATAAGTGACTCTATCCTGGAAGGTGTACAGGCAGAATGCAACTTAGAGGCGAGGATGAGACTTCCTCCCACATACTGTGGGTATGACATGACATGAGGAGGGACAAGTGCCTAGAGGAGGCTATTGTACTTGGAAAAATAGATCAGCAAAAGAGGAAGCCCTTCAATGAGAAGGAATGACACAATAGTTGCTACAACACATTCACACACAGCAAGGATTGTGAGGAGGGCTCAGGACTGGGCA
Source organism: Elephantulus edwardii (assembly GCF_000299155.1). NCBI lineage: Eukaryota > Metazoa > Chordata > Mammalia > Macroscelidea > Macroscelididae > Elephantulus > Elephantulus edwardii. The sequence continues at coordinate 2,099,194 of NW_006399976.1, forward strand.
GGGCTTCGTGCTGCTGTCCACAGGGTCGAAATGAGTCAGAACTGATTTGAAGGCACCTAACAATTTATTATATTTTTAAAAAATTTATTATTTTTTGTGTGTACCGTCAAATCAGATTTGACTGGTACAGGAGGAGATTGCCGCTCCTTCTCCAGCAGAGCATCTGGTGGATTCAAACAGCACACCTCTGGGATTGCAGTGCAGCTTCTAGCCACTAGGCCACCAGAGCTCCTTGAAGGCACCTAACAATTCAGACTGACTAAGGTATGCCTGACCTATGTTGTTATGTTGTTGTTATGTGCTATCGAGTGGCTTGCGACTCATAGCGACCCTATGTACAACAGCCCTAAACTCCGCTCTGTCCTGTGCCAGTCTCATTGTCTCTGATACACCCATCCCGATTATCCAAGTCACTGAATCAATCCACCTCATAGAGGGCCTTCCTCTCCTGCACTGTCCCTCCACCCTACCAAGTATGATGTCCCTCTCCAAGGACCGGTCTCTCCTTACATCATGACCAAAATATGTCAGATGAAGCCCCAGAATCCTTGCCTCCAAGGAGCCACCCAGTTTAACCCTTTCCAGGATGAATCGGTTTGTTTTCCTAGCAGTCCATGGCACCCTCAATACTCTTCTCCAGCACCACAGCTCAAAGGCATCAATTCTCCTTCTATCCTCCTTGGTCATTGTCCAACTCTCTGATG
>NW_006399976.1:2101757-2107936 GCF_000299155.1 Elephantulus edwardii
CAAAGTAAAATATTACAATGAAATGTGCAAGGAGTTGGAGTCAGAAAATCAAAAGGGCCGAACTCGCTCAGCATTTTTTAAGCTCAAGGAACTGAAGAACAAATTCAAACCTCGAGTTGAATCAGGGATGCTTTATGAAGAATATGAAATGATCCAGGAAGTATTAAAAGAAGATGGAAAGAATATACTGAGTCACCGCCTGACTTAAGCCATCATTATTTCCAATTGTTTTCATATGCATCTGAAAGTTGGGCAATGAATAAGGAAAACCAGGAATCATTGATACCTTTGAATTGTAGTGTTGGGGAGGAGTATTGAATGTACCCGGAATGCCAAAAGAACAAGTAAGTCTGTTTTAGGGAAATGCAACCAGAGTGCTCCTTCAAGCTAAGGATGGAGAAACTCGATCTCAAATACTTTGGGCGTGTTTTCAGGAGGGACCAGTCCTTGGCCAGTATTGGGCAAGGTGGAAGGTCAGCCATCAAGGTGGAGACCCTCAGCAAGGTGACCAACAGAGTGGTTTTAACAATGAACTCACGCTTGGCAGAGATTGTGGGGATGACGTGGATGGAGAGGGCAAGGCTCAGATCTGTTGTTCACAGGGGTGCTATGTGTTGCAATTGACTTGATGACGACAAACAAGTCTAAAAAGCAAAGTCTGGTGATGAAGGTGGGCCCAGGGGCTTTCAGTAGTGTGTAGTAGCTCAGCTAAGGAACTCTGGTGGTCTCGTAGGTAAGGAGCTGTGCTGTTACTCAAAAAAGGGCAGCTGGAATCGACCAGCAGCTCCAACGGAGAAAGATGAGTGGTCTCCTCTCCTGCAATTTAAGCCTCTGAAAACCTGCTGGAGACTCGGCCGTGAGTTGACTCCTACTGGATGCTATCTACTACAGGAACTGCCCCAGAAAAAGCCCTGGACAAGATCTCGGACTCCCAGGTGCAGCTGGATTTGGAGAGGGTTCCTGGGTTCCCACCCCTCTGCAAGCACATGGTGGGGTTTATACTGACCATGCGTTCCTGTGTGCACACTGTGTGGTTTCTCCTGGGGTCTGGGGTACTGGGATGTGCCAGACATGTTTATCAGTGTGGCCAGGACCCAGTATAAACCCTGGGCACTGGGTCTCTAATGAGCTTTGCATGTGTATCCTAACTTGGGGGGTTAATACGCTGTGTGATGGCAGAAGTCCTGGCTGGCACAATTGGTTAACGAAGCAGAAAGGTTAAGAGGTTTGAGCCCACACAAAGGCACGCACCTTGGAAGGCCTGGCGACCCACTTCTGAAAGATCAGCCCCTGGAAACCCTACAGAGCAGTCGATCCTACCGCACTCGGGGTCATGAGCTTGCACCTTCACTGGGCGGGCTCTGGAGGCTGGGGCCTGGCCTCCCCAGGCTCTGACAACCCCCACCTCGTACGTTCTCCCTTTCCTCATCCTTTGTCCTTTAGTTGTGCTGGTTGATTCATGACTTAGAAGACCCCACATATCACATATCCACAGGGTTTTCTCGGCTGTGATCTTTACAGGAAGAGGAGCCCCACTGGCTTAGAGTGCAATCTGTTGGGGTGACTGTAAACCCACCAGCTGTTCTGCTGGACAAAGACAGGCAGTCCCTCCTCATGAAGATACCCAACAGGGGGTGACAAGGAGTGGGACTTGCCGAGGCTGTAGTGAGGTTTGGTTCGGTTTAAGTTGTACGGAAACAGATTTCCAGCCCTTTCTTCCTCAGCACCACTTGCTGTTTGAACTACTCACCTTTCAGCTGCAAGTGGTTTGCACCATCTAGGGAAGGACCTCTGTGTCCTTTTGCTGCGATCCACCTTAGTCATAACATCTGTCTTGCATCCTTCTCTCACTGGACCTGGAGATAGTTCTGGGGACGCTGACAGAGTGTAAGAGCCCATCAGGGAGCCAGGGTCCTGGAAGACCACTGGGGTTGGGATGGTGACAGGAGCCAGGTGATGTGAGACCCTTGGCAGCAGGGGGATTAAATCACTGCTCTGCTCCTGGGAGGGACAGCTGAGGGAGCGGTCAGGTGAGATCAAGGGGACAGCTGAAGCAGCGGGGACAGTTTCTGCTGAAGGTGGCAGAGAAGCGATGGGGGTGGCTGGGAGGAGCAGGTGGGGAGAGCTCTCATGCCTGGGCTAACCCTTGGGCTCTAATCCTAATCTGACCTGTCCTGAACTGAGTCCGATCCCATCTTCTAGCTGTGGTGTTTTTTGTTTTTAAATTAGGTTTTCTTCCTTTATTGTGGTACATTTGCCACTTCAATGACAAACTATGTTCATCACATTGCTCAAACACCATTAACTGTGCCTGAGTCTTCCCATCATCCTTCTCAGCTCAGTATCCCCTCTGCTCCACCTTCCTCCCTCTGCACCACCTCCCTCCCTCTGCACCACCCTCCTCCCTCCGCACCACCTTCCTTCCTGTTCCTGGGAAGCACTAACACTGTCGTTCCCTATTCACTTCACGTAAGCCGCTCACACCCCCTCTGCCCTCACTCAGCCCGTTTTGCAGGTTCATCTATACGGCAGCATCAGGACCTCACTTCTCTTGATGGCTGAGTCTGTAGCATGGTGTTTGCTCACTGTCTGTTGATGAATGCTGACCTGTGCTTCCCTTTCAGCTGTCGTGGTCAATGCTGCTGTGGACACTGGGGAGCACACGTCTGGGTTCCTGCTCTCACTTCTATGGTTTGGGACCCGAGAGCAGGATTTCTGGGCCACGCTGTACTCTATGGCTAACCTTCTGAGGATCTAGCCCCTACCCACAGCTGCTGCGTTATCTTACGTCTCACCAGCAACCGGTGAGGGTCAGACCTGGGCTATGTGGCCACAAAAAGGGCATCCTGGGAACTCCTGGCCGCCAGTGCCCTGCAACACCTGTGTCCCTAGAAGCAGAGAGTGGAGGGAAGGAGTCATCAACTTTAAAATGAGCTTTAATTTGTTGGTTTGTTTTCCGTAAGTGCATTTATGAATGTAAACAGAGCAGGTTAGCGATTCCAGGGAGCAGATTATTGCTGGTTGTTGGTTTTATTTTATAAATGAAGAAATGACGACACCAATGGCTTGGGCTGACAGCAGCTTGGGAGGAGGGCGAGAAGAGATGGAATGGAGGAAAGGTGTTCTGGTGACACCTGAATGGCTACCTGGTCCCGAGTCGCAGTGTCGGGGAAGCTGCCGATGCAGAACCAGCCAGGGCCGCGTGGAGCTGCCAGGGGCTGGGCGGCAGCCTGGCTGTGCGGAATGTGTGTCTGTGGGGATGGGCTGTGCCCAGTGCTCTGCCTGGAGGAGTCGGCCGGCCTCCCCAGTCCCCTAGCGAATCATTCCACGGCCTGGCGAATCTGTGGGAGCCAAAATCTCAGCGAGGGAAGTCGTCCGATTTGAAGACAGTGGGAGGATGGAGGATGGGGCCATTCTGGTGCCGACAGGTGGCCTTCCGGTCCTGGGGGACAACAGGGCGGGCGTCGCAGGAGAACCACAACTTTCTTTCCTCCGAGGTGCTCTGCATGGGCTTGCCTTAATTTGTGCTTCCCTTTGGTTTGACAGTAGAAAAGAATACGGGGCAGGGAGGGCTTTGTCACTTATCTGGAACCGAGAGCAGAGGTGAGTGGGAGTTGGAGTTGTGGGGGGGCCGCGTCCCGGACCTGGAGCGGCGTTGCCACGGTCAGGGTGGGGTGTAAGGCATCTGGAGTCCACGCTGGGGCCCTCGCTGGCTGGGGGGCCTCCAGCTGTGCTGCAGCAGGACTGAGGATGGAGGGCTGGAATTGGGGGCCCGCCACGGGGGCTGCTGCCGACACGTCACGCTGCGGTACCGTCCTGCCCAGCGAGCTGGTGCACGGGCCCGCTCCGTGAACATCACAGGAGAAACAGCAAATTCTTATCTTACTCCGTCTCCAGAGGTGAGGGAGACCAGGCAGTTGCTAAACCAATTTCTTGATTTCATTCTGGGGGCCGTGGGCCCTGGGGCTCGGCACGGGTGGGCGTGGGGTGGGGGCGGCCCCGGCCGAGCGAGGGGCTCACTCGGAACAGGCACAGTCAGCTGGGCTGAGCGCGGCTCAGGTAAGGCGGCGTCCCTCACAGAAGGACACATCGGAAGAAGCTGCTCCTCTTCTGCTGGTCGGACGTGATCTTGACGCCCTGGCTGCTCCCCTGGGGGCTGTTCCCTTCCTGTGGTCACAAGAGATTTCCTGAGGTTACTGCTGAGTATCAGCAACCTCCGTAACCCACTGACCAACTGTCCACTCTTCTACCCAACCAACCTTCCATCCAGCCATCCCCTTCCAACCCATCTCCCAGACACCTCTCCCTCCCCCGTCCTTCCAAACGTCTGCCCTCGTCCATCCACCCACCCAGTCCCTCCTGATCAGAGTCCATCCACCCACCCACCTCCCTTCCCTTTCTGCCCATTCACCTACCTACCTACCCACCCACCCAGCAGTCTCACCCAATCATCTAGCAGCCTGCTCCCTCCTCCCCATTCACCGCTTTCAACCACTCACCTCTTCACCCACTTGGCTCCTTCCAGTCATTTTTTCACAGACCCACAAATGGATGTTTGTCTCTGACTCCGGTCCTCCCTCCCATCAGCTACTCACCTACTCTCCACCTTTTCTGACCATTTATTCCCTAATCCCACACTCCTTTTTCTCTCTGTCCTTTTGTTTCCCTGAATCCCCTCCCTTCCTCATCAAGCAAGGCAGCCCGGGAGGGGAAGGGGGCATCCCTGAGACTCAGTCCCTCTCTTTCCTCGCTGCTTCGGGAGTGAGGTCAGACCTGCAGGGAGCCTGGTCAGCCGCTGAAGACTCATCTCTGTCTCTGGAGGCTGGCACCGGGGACTGGCTGCCTGGTTCTGCGGGCCCCGTGCACTCGCCTCCAGCGCCCTCCGCCTCCCTCTGAGGAAGAGCTGCCTCTTCAGCTTGACTCTCACGCCTCAACTCTCCAATAAAACCCCAGTTTGTTCAACAAGTGATGACAGACGCTGGAGCACAAAGAACCTCGTGGGGCTTTTGACTCTGGCTTCTAAAGATAACCTTGGAATATGCCAGCAATCAAGGGATGTGTGGAGCCTGGTTTTCTAAAATAGCCAGGCAGCACCTACACAGGTGTTGCCAGTACGCGCCACCAGAGCCCTCTCCTGGCAGAACTCGGGAAGGGAGGGGTGGATGAGGAAGTCAGGGCTTCCCAGTCAAGGATTCAATCACTGACCAAGCCCTCAAGTCACCAACGATCAATGAGGCGAAGTAAGCTTAGAACACAGAGGCCACAGGAAGCTTCCCACATCAGGAAGAGCATGGGCATGGATGGGCATGGGGAGTGGTGTGGTGCCCCCTGGAATGGAAGCCCCCAGGAGGCTGGCAGGACCTCTTCACTTGTATCTTTTCTGGTGATAATAAATGGTAACTGTAACTACAGGTCACAGTTTTCTTGAGTGTTGAGTCATTGAACCTGCTGGCAAAGAGAGGCTGTTCTGCGAGCCATTCTAGAGAGTTCTCAAATTCGCCAGGAGTGAGAGATAGCAGAGGCTGGTGTGTGCCTGTTGGACAGGGGCTGAAGGACAGAGTACTGACTCGTGGTTAGGGTCCGAAAGAGCAAGTGCCACAGAAGCAGCTGGTATGGAAACATACCTCAACATTCTGGAAACAGCCCTGTGCTAACTTTTTAGAAACAGAAAAGCCAACACCACGTGCTTTTTTGGTCCTGGGGAGGCAAGACAAAAGGAGGTTTGATTTTGAGAGCTAGGCCTGACTGGGAAGATGGAAATTACCCAGGAAAGTTAAGTAAGCAGTGACCCGAAGCAGCGATCCTCAGAGGAGGAGGCAGCAGACACAAGGTTGTGGGGACCTGGGAGGCGTTCTGATGGCACTGACAGAACAGACTTCGTGACGTGAGGCAGTGAGGCGAGTCCGGGGGCATCCTGGGGTGTGGCTGACAGAACCGGCCCCCTCAAGAGGTCCATGAATCAGGGCCTGGGGCCCGGGGCCATGGTTCCTGTGGGGCAGGAGGGACTCAGCAGATGGCAAGAAGTTAAAGCTCTTGAGATCAGAAGATGCTGGATGGCCCAGGTGGGCCCCATACGATCCCACCAGTCCTTAAAAGTGGAGCCTCTCTAGGTTGCAACACCCCCATGATACATCTTCAAGGATATGAACATGTACGGCCAAGCACAATCAATAAGAGTG
>NW_006399976.1:2108249-2131604 GCF_000299155.1 Elephantulus edwardii
GAGTGGAAGCCCAAAATCTCTGTAAATGTTTATGAAAATTAATAAAATATAATTATAGAAAAAAAAACAACAAAAACTAAAACACTTAAAAAAAATAGCAAATGAATACAATACACATGCTACCTTGGAAAAAAAAAAAGTGGAGCCTCTGCTCATATTACTAAACAACAACAAGAAAAGCAACTCTCATCACGAAATAAGCAGAAGACTTGAACCAACATTTCATCAAACAGGATACTGAAATAGCCAACAAGCATGAAAAGATGCTCAACATCATCACCCACTCAAAACCCAAGCCCGCTGTCCTTGAGCGTCCCTATTTCCCAGGTTGTACCCTTCGATGAGGAGGAGTGTGGCATCAGGACTGGAGGAAGACTCAGCGACAACCTGCATTATGCAGATACACCCTTGCTTGCTGAAACTGGGGAGGACCTGAAGCACTTGCTGCAGAAGGTCAAGTATCATAGTTTTCAATATGGACTGAAGCTCAAAATCAAGAAGACAAAGATTCTCACTAATGGGTCAACTGCCAGAACCATGACAGATGGAGAAGAGACTGAGGTTGTTAACAATTACAGCTTGTTCAGCTTCACAATCAACTCTCTTGGCATCAGCAGTCAGGAAATCAAAAGACAAACTGCTTTAGGGAAGTCTGTTGTCAGCGACCTCGCCACAGTGCTAAGGAGCAATGATGTCAGCCTAGAAACTAAGGTATGCCTGATCCAGGCCATGGTTTTTGCAATTACATACTATGTATCAGCGAGCTGGGCAAGGACTAAAGATGAGAAAAAAAGAATTGATGCCTTTGAGTTGTGCTGCTGGAGAAGAGTCTTGAACATACCACGGACAGCCAAGAAAACAAATAGGTCTGTCTTGGAGAGGGTGAAACCAAATTTCCCCTTGGAGGCTAGGATTCTGAAGCTCTGTCTCACATACTTTGGGCATGTGGCCTTGGAGAAGGACATCATGCTTGGAAGGGTGGAGAGACTGCGCAAGAGAGGAAGACCCCAGATGGCATGGATCTACATGATAATTGGGGCAAGTGGATTAAGTACGTTGGCATCAGTGAGACTAGCTCAAGATAGGCCAGGGTTCAGATCTGTTCTACTTACAGGACTGGTATGAGTTTCAGGTAATTCGATGGCATATAAAACAATACCCTTCTTTTCATATATTTATCAAATAAATTTCAAAAACAAACAAACAAAAAAACAATACCCTTATGAGCGAGTGCTGGAGGCTTAGTGGGTAAGGAACTGCACTGCCAACCCAAAGGTATGCAGTTCAAATCTATCAGCTCTCTGTGGGGAGAAAAAGAGGCAACTTCTTCCGGTGAAACTGTTTCTGAAATCCCACTGGAGGGTCACCTAGGAGTTGGTTCTGACTCGCTGGTACTCCTTTATGGGAGAAGACTGGTCATATTGCTCCTGTGGAGGGAGGATGGTGGATTTGAACCACTGACTTTTCAGTTAGCAGCCCAACAGAGAGTGAACCACACCTTCAAAGCACTTTCCATCAGGTAGAAGATGCAAACCAAGGCCACCACAAGACGCCATCTCATCTCCATTAGAATAAGAGTGACTGAAAAACAGAACAGGTTGTAGAGAAACTGGACGCCTCATCCACTGCTGATGGGAACGTAAAACAGTGCAACTCCTGGGGAAGGAATCCAGTGGTTCCTTACGGGACTGAGCAAAGAACTAACGACCATGCGGGCTTGAGGTGAGGATACACCAGAAGCGAAACAAGAGACGCCCACAGAGGCCTGCACCAGTGTCCCCTGTGTTCCTCTTCTTTGAGCCGTAAGTTAGAAACAACCCCAGTGTCCTTCCATCACACAGGAATGGACGAATCCTCAGTGGTATATATACAGCACAGCCACAAAGAGAAATCAAACCCTGATGCACAGATGCACACCACAGCACTGGGTGAGCCCAGAGGACATCAGGTGGACTCAAAGAATTCATGACCATTGCAAAATCTCACTTACATACAATTTATAAACACAAAGACACCAAACACTGTTCTACTTAGTAAAAAGGCAGAGAAAGCATGGAAGCCGCTTAATGAGAAGGCACCCAGCAGCAGCAGTGCACTGTGAGCCGTGACCTCAGGGGAAACGGGGGAGTGGACAAGCTTCTGCTCAGGGCCCCGGGAGTTCAAGTTAATGGTGGTGAAATAATTTGGAAAAAGGTAAGAGGAACGGATGGACAATGTGAAGAATGTACTCAGCATCACTGAATTGTACAAGCAGGAAATGCTGAAGTGGCTAGTGGACAGACTGTGAAGCGCCCTTCCCAGGTGTGGCCAGAGGAAGTGATGCCAGCGTGAAAGCTGGGTCCACCTGAGCTCTGATGACAGAGGAAGGGCCACCGCCCACGATGGGGTTGTGGACACATGGTTGGCAGGTGACCAGTATTTTCAACACCATCAACAGTTGCCAGGCCAACATAAGAGAGAGAGAGAGTGAGCTAAAGAGACTGAGGAGACACTGTATGTAGCAAAGAGTAGCCTAACAGAACCCTGGAGACAGAGCCAGAATTAAAGGTTTTGTTTCTAGATGACCGAAGGAAGAGCTGACTTGGGACTGCTAGGAGACTTGCTGGGTGACTGAGAAAGCCCAGAGGCCTCTTGCATATTAGTGCTGGGCTAAACCTGGGGACTTTCATTAGGTGATATCCTTTGTCTTCCCTCCCTACTTGTTTCCCTTATAAACTCCACAACTTCTGCAAGGAATACTGGACCCAGTGATTAATGGAAGTAGGTATTGCAGTGTGGGGGGCTTACATCTTACCAAAGGCTCGGTTATATAGTGGATTTAATTGACAGGGACAGGTCCTCTTTATGAAGCTGGAAGAAGTCAGACTAGGCCATCCTCATGTTACCACTGCTCTTTGTGCAGCTGGGATTAAAAAGGGGATCAGAAGGACCAGAATCTCTCGGTGGTACAAATGGTTAAGCATTTGACTATAAAAGGTTGGCAGTTCGAAACCACCCAGGGGTACTGCAGAAGACAGGCTGAGCGTCCCCTTCTAGATCACAGCCCTGCAAGTCTGATGGAGCAGTTCTACTCTGCACATGCAGGATGAGCATGCGATCGCGCTGACCTGAAGGCTGTTACGAACATCACTGGCCAGGAAGGGCCCCGTGCCCCAGCGTGGGCCACACTCTCCAGAGATGGTGGCAGAGCTGGCCATAGCTGTCACAAAAGACAGACAACCCAACGAGACCCAATGAGGCTCTCAACAAAAAAAAGAGGGGAAACGCTCAACAAACAAAGACGACGACGACGGCGAGCCACTTTGATGCCGGGGATTTGTAATTAAACGAAGAGATAAAGGATCATAGGATTAGGCTATGGCATGATCTATGCCCTGAAATAATAACATCTATTCTCAATCTTCTCAGACTTTCCATGTATCTGAAAGTTGGACAGTGAATAAGGACAGAAGAAGAATGGGTGTCTTTGAACTGTTGTTGGTGGTGAGGCGTATCGAGTATCTCATGGAGGCCAAAAGAACACATAACTCTGTCTTGGAGGAAGAACAACCAGTGTGCTCCTCAGAGGCAAGGATGGGGGAAAGTTCATCACTATTCTGGGGATAGTTCAGTCCTTGGAGGGAGATTCATACTGAGAAAGGTGGAGGTCATCAAAAAAGAGGAAGACCTTCAATGACATGGGCCAACGCAGTGACTACCCCAGGGGCTCGAGCATATCAGAGACGGTGAGGCTGGTGCAGGGCAGGGCGGCTCAGGTCTGCTGTTCACACAGTCGCTGAGAGTTGTAGTCACTTCACAACCATATTCAAGGTAGGAAGCTCTGGTGGCCTAGTGGTTAAGGAGTTTGCACTGCTAACTCTTAACAAAGGCAGGCAGTTCAAATCCACCCGGTTCTCCAAGGAAGAAAGAAAGGCAATCTCCCCTCTCCAGTGCAATCTGCAACCTCTGAAAATCCACTGAAAGGTCATGAGTCAGTTCTAACTTGAAGGCAATGAGTTGTTATTGTCAAGGTAATGGTGTCAGAAGGACAGGAAATCAGAGTGTCACCAGGATGCTGAGTCTAAATGCAAAAGCAAGTCAGGAGAACCTCTAAGGAATGACACATTACATGGACTCTATCTCTTGCAAGAAGGTGCACTACAATCCCAGAGGTACATGGTTCAAATCCACCAGATGCTCTGCGGGAAAAGGAGAGGCAGTCTCCTCCTGTCAGAGCTGATTTGATGGTACACACACAAAAAATACTAAAATTTAAAAAAAAAACACCACCACCCACAACACAGACTCTATCTCATTTTGGCCAAGAGCTGCTAATAAGCCAATTCTGCATCTCCTGTTCACAGCATCTTGGGAGTTGCAGAAAGATGCTGTTGCATCATCAGGTTAGGATAATATTTTAAAATAAGTTAAATGCACTTGCACCCGATCGGGCCTAAAGTAAGACACAGACAGAATACTTCCTGCTCTCCAAGCTGGCAAGGAGGAGCCCTAGTGACACAATCACTCAACACTCGTTGCTAACAGAAAAGCTGGTGGTTTGAACCCATCAAGGGTTCTTCAGGAAGAAGATGTGACTGTGTCTGTAAACATCACCGTCCAAGAAATCCTCCAGGGGCAGTTCTACTGTCCTACAGGTCACTATGAATTGGAACTGACTCTGTGGCAACTGGGTTTGGCTGGTTTTACTTATCAGCCAAGGAGAAAAGGCTAAGCTGGGAAAGAGGCAAGACTTGCCACACACATTTAAACTCTAGGGTAAGGATCCCCAGAATCAGTGTCAGATTCAGACAGTGAAGGACGATTTATGCTCCTCCCTGTGGATTATGAAATTACTCATGTGATAAATAAAAATCCAGAAAGCACATGGAAGGCGGCCCACGAAAGTGGAAAGTGGCACAGGACAATGCTGGACACCTGCAGGGACATAGCAGCGGCCCCACCCAGGTTTGAGGCTGAACGCTATCAAGAAACATTCTGAAAAGGAGGGTCATCAATTCTGTTTTCAAGAGCATCTAAAATAACAAAGGACCTGTTACTGTCATGTCACTGTGGAGTCGGAACCAACTCAGAGCTGACCCTCTAGCAGGTTTTCAGAGGCAGTAAACTGCATGGGAGGAGACTGGTCATCCTTCTCCTGTGGAGCAGCTCGTTGGTGGATTCAAACCAAGAGCCTTGGGGTTGACAACGCAGCTCCTTACCACTAGGCTACCAGAGCTCCCAAATAAAGTACGTAGGAATAATTTTTTTTTTTGTCCAAATGGGACAATTTTTATTTGACTGCTTTTCTTACTTATTTTAAGGGGGAAAAGAAAAACCCCAAGAACAAATTTAACTGGCGAGGTGAAAGATCTATAGACCACTAAATCATTATTAAAAGAAACGTAAGAAGACCTCAATGGAAGGACAACATTGTCAAGATGTCAATCTATAAATTCAATGCATCCCCAGCCTTCTTTGTGGACACGGAAAAAGCCGGTCCTCAAATGTATACAGTATGACAAGGGCGCTCAAACATGCAAAGGAATCTTGGAAAAGAACAAAGTCCAACATGTCCCAATTCCAAAGGTGCAATAAGCCAGAGTCTGGTACTAATATTTCAATACACATCTGCTCAAAAACCCTCACATTCACTGCTGAGTTGGAACCAGCTTGTAGCTGACTCTCCACTGGGTTTTTGGAGGCTGTAGGTCACAGGGGAGGAAACTGCTCCTCTATCTCCCTTAGTGCTGCTGGGGGATTTGAACTGCCAGCAGCACCGTCTTCAGACTGACAGCCCAACTCCCTATGAGCTACGCCGCCAGAGCTCCCTAACAGACACACAGATCAGTTGAAACAGAACTCAGAGTCCAGAGACACACTCATATACCGCCAACTCATTTCTGACAAGGTGTTACGTCCGTTCAATGGGGAAAGAGCCTCTCTGAACAAACAGGCTGGGACAACTAGACTTCCACCCGCAAGAAGAATGGAATTGGATCCCTACCTCACAGCATCTATGAAAACAGACCCAGGATGTATCAGGGACCCTCAAATGAGTTTTAAAATCATTGTTCTTATAAAAGAACACCAGGGGAATGTTCCAGGACCCAGCTTTTATCAGTAAAGTCTTAGCACGACCAGGCAAAGAGAGAACTAAATCAGGACTTGAGACTGGAGGGTGGACAATGACAATTCTTCCCAATTCATTTAGACACAACACCATGGGGAGTGGGACCACGCAGAGGGCTCCACGGGAACCCTGAGCAGAGGCCTGTCCCTCCTCAGCCATTTGTCGTACGTCTTTCCCTGCTCATCTATTAGGACAGCTATCAGCACTAATGACTGTCCAGGCGATGAGCTGGTGACAGGCAAAGGCCTGATCCACACCTGTACACGCCATCCCTCTCCTGACTGTCCTCACGGGCCTGGCGGGGCCCTGGGAGGCATCCTGCCCTAGGCCAAGGCCAAGGAACCGAGCAGGACCCACACCAGAGACTACGCTCAGAAGACAAACTCACCAATTTTTTGTCCATTTTTGCTTTGATATCTCTGGCGAGTGTGAAGAAGGCCTGTGGAGAAAGCAGGGTTAGTTCCTGAGTGGTACAAGGGCTTCAGCTGCTAACCTAAAAGTTGGAGGGTCATCCAGGGGTGCCTTAGAAGAAAGGGCTGCTGACCTACTTCCCCCAAAACAAGTCACTGGAAACGCCATGGCGCCCAGGTCGACCCTGACACACGGGCTGCAAAGCGCTGAGGTCAATGTGATGGCAGCTGACTCTTAGGCAGTCCTACCCCTAAGCTAGTGACCATGAGAGGTGGGGGTGTGCATGACTGACCAGAGGGAAACTGAGGCTCACCAGGGTCAAGTGAGTGGCCCAGGAGTCCCCGCAGTTAAATGACACAAGGGAGATGTGTCGTGCCTTAAATCCCACGCTGCTTGTCCACTCTGGCCCATCTAGTGTTTGGGCCAACAGACTGAGAGGATCCTTGCCTGGGGAGAAGTCTGGGTGGGCCCTCCTGGAGATCCCTGAGGCAGTGCAAGGTGCATGGGGGGCAGGAAAGGACAGGGAGAATGGAGGGATGAAATGCGGTGAAGTTAATCTTTGCATAACATTGAGGATCCCCAGCTGGCCAGGTCCCAGCAGCCACCTCTCTGAGCCTCCTGACTGTGTCCTGCTCCCCCTCTGAGAATGTCTGCTAACCTCACCTGAAAAGGCGAGATAAACAGGTGAAGAAGACTTGGGGTTTGCACCCGAGGGACTCTCTGTTGGTGAGAGGCAGAATCTCAACAAATAACCATGAGACACAAAGCACTCCACCTTAGAGGGCGGTTCAGGGGGCAGAGATGGTCCTTGGTGGTGGGCCTGAGGGTGGTGACTTCCTGAAGGGGCACCTGGTCTGGGTCCTGACATGTATGGTGTGATGGACAGTGAGGAGGGTGGGACAGGGGGAACACGTGAGGGAACAGAGGAAGGGCTGGGGGCAGAGTGATGCAGGCGGCCCAGGAACGGTGAGAGGGTAGCAGTCAACCATAAGGAAGGGTGGGGAGAATGGACCTAAGGTGCTACTAGGGCTTTGAGTCTGCTGGGAGTTCCACACTGGTCCCTCAGAGTCCTAGTCAGGCCTGAGGACTCAGCTGACCCTCCCCCATCCATAAAACTGCACTATTTGCTTCCTGGGGCTCCCAAGCAGCTGACCCAGCAACTGGCATGAAGGCACTGCTGGGGATCCACTTTGGAGGGATCACCGATAACCCCAAGTCTAAGTCCAGAACCTACAGCCAGGACAGGCGGCCCATTGGACTCACATTCTCCACGTTGATGTTGGCCTTGGCGCTGGTCTCCATGAACTTGATCCCATAGTCCAAGGCCAGCTGTAGGGGGTAAAGGGAAGAAAAACACACATGTGAACCACCAGGCCCTGGCCCCTCGCTCCACAGGTACAGATAGGAGCCCCTGCAGGCACTGCCCTTGAGTGGGGTGATGGTAGCACAGGTGGACTCTGTGGTCTTGAGGGCTGCTCCCTCCATGTCCCTGGGCAGGACCAAGCAGAGCATGTGGAGGTGGCTGGACTGAGGGTCAAGGTAACCCTGAAGTGCCTGGGGACTCAGTGAAAGGCTGGCTGGGGGATGCTGGGGTAGAGGCTCCCATGTGGGTGACACACTCCCCTATACCCTGGGCAAGAGTGCGAGGGCTCATCCTCCAAATCCACCAGGGTAGCCCCGTGTGACACCCATCCCGCAGCCAGGCCCACCTTCTCTCCTCGCTCCTTGGACACCTGTCTCTTGTCGTTGACATCACACTTGTTTCCCAAGATCATCTTTTCGACGTCGGCAGAGGCATGCTGGGGGAGGGGGCAGGGAAGATGAGGCGTGAGGGTGCACCCAGAGCCTGAGCGCATCAACAGGAAGGTGTGCCCAGCCGCTTACGGACAAGCTGGAGCTGGGACCCCATCCCACAGGCTGTCCTGGCATGTTCTGCCACCACCCTGGCTCTCTCTGGGCTCTGAAGATGGCCTAGGGTAAGCAGTTTCCTCTGGCTGCCCCTGGGCGCTCCCTCACCCCTGGACACACATACCTAAATGCCCCCAGCCCCTCTGGAGAGGGCCATGCTTACTAGGGGGTCAGAATGGGGGGCAGAACTTTCTCCCTCAGCTGGCTGACTTCTTGTTGCCCGCAAGACCCTCACTCTTTGAGAATCGGCCTGGGTGGTCTCTCCTATCCAGCTCCCCCAGATGCCCCAGGCCAGGGGCTCAGTTGCGCCCACATCCTGGCGGCAGGCTGAGAAGCTGGCAAGTGCTGGGTGGCAATGACGTGATCTATCTAACAGTTCTGTGGGTGGTGACGTCTTCTGGCTGCCTCCCACCCCAAGCTTCCCCTACACAGTTAGTCACTGAAGCTGCGAGCTGTGTTGGGAAGGCCTGCCCGTCCGAGCACCATCTGGGGGCGCAGGAACGGGGAGAGGGGCTGGGCTCCTTCTCCCCTCCTGGGTTCAAGGTCCCATCTTCCAGGATACAGCCAGCTGCCAGCTGGCGGGACGATCCCACATCTGCCTTGTTGTGGCTCAAAGTTCAACCCCACACGCCTTTGCACCACACCCACCAAACACAAGGGGCAAATTTCTAGAACTTTCTCTCTCTTGCCATTGTTGTGTGATGCCACTGACGCTGCTTTAACTGACAGCCACCAGATGTACAACAGAATGAACCCCTGGCGATCCTGTGCCACCCTCACAATCTCTGCTGTACTGAAGCCACAGCGATGGGCACTGCCAACCCACTCACCAAGCGTCTTTACTGACCCTCTATCAGAAAGCACCAAACGCTCAACATGACCAGTTCTGGCCAGTCTGTCTCTCCTGACTGCCAAACCTAATGGCCTCAATGGGAGTAGGTGATGTCACCTCAGAGGTGATGGGGCAGGCCAGTTGCAATCACAGCCCAGGCGTGGCTGAGCCAGCAGGTGGTGGCCTTGGGGCTGATCAGGGCTTTTCAGCTGTGGGGCTTCTGCAAAGTGACCGCAGAGTGTCTCTGCGCCTCATGGTCCCTGCAAACCTGGAGCTCTGGCATGCGGGCTGAGCACAGAAAGCATGGAAAGTTCCCGTGGTCACCCTTACCTCTTCAATATTCCGGATCCAGTTCCGGATATTGTCGAAAGACTTCTCATTGGTGATGTCATAGACCAGCATGATGCCCTGTGTGGGGAGGGGAGAAGAGACAACGGCCCTGAGCAGAGAGGTCTCCGAAAGCCCTTCCCTGGGAGGTGGGCAGCACCCCTCACCACAGTGCCTTGGGCACTCGCTTCCTTCTTGGTCACACCTCACACAGGGGCTCCCATATAGCCTAGTTTGTTCCATGAATCACACAAGGGACCCTGCCACTGCACACTGGGCCCCACAGTGACCCCCCTCAAGGAAGAACTAGCCAGTCCCAAGCCTGAGAGGGGCTTAGCTGGGTGGGAGTGAGAGGGGGCGGGTGATGCTGGGCCCAGGCAGGTACACGTATTATGTGGTCCTGCTCTGCGTCTAGGTGTCTTAGGGGCACTGCTGACCTTGCTGCAAGCTGGACATCTCAGAGGCTACCTGTGCTCAGAGCACGGGCCGGGCACTGTGTGGGGAACCACAGGTGGATAGAAACTCCCAGCTCAGGGCAGGACAGACCGCTTACTGGAGACTTGCTATCAACACTGGTTCCTAGTCTGGACACCCCCTGCCAAGGCCAGGAACCCACAAATGCAGTGGATGCAGGGAGACATAACTGAGACTGCTGACAGGGGGCCCTGGAGGAGCCTGTGGGGGCCACTGTGCCCAAGCTCAGATGAGGTTACAACCCAGCTGGGGCAAGGTGGTGACAAGATCCAGTCAAGACGTCAGGAGGACCTCTACCCTGAGCTGCCCTCCCGCCACCAGAGGCCACTAGGCCCTCTCGCCCAGGGGCCTGGGAATGCCATCATCACCTGCTTCCCAGGTTCCAAACTCTCTGATTTTTACCTATAACAGGGAGCATAACCCGGGAGTGAGGGCTTGGACAGGGAGACCCTGGGTAGTGCAAACGGTTAATGTGGTTGGCTGTGAAATTAAAGGCTGGAGATTCAGATCCTTCCTGAAGCACGCTGACAAAAAGGCCGAGCCACTGACTTTGGAAAAACCAACCACTAGAACTCAAAGGAGCAGTCCTACTGACATGGCCAAGGGCAAGGTGGGGAGGCATGAGGCAGGGAAATTGAGGCAGGCACTCTGCCACCTGCTCTAGACCCCTGGAGGCTGCTCTTGTTACAAGCGCCTCTTTCCTGGCTGTCACCTGCACACAGGTCTCACGCCTGTCCCTAACCTCACAATGACACACCAGCATCCTTCTAGAGGGACTGGGTGACAAGACCGGGTGGCTGTAGGACCAGAGACGAGGCTCCCTCTCCAGTTCTGTCACACTCGCTCTCCACACAGGTGAGGGGAAACAAGGAGACCAACTTCAGGGAGTGTCAAGGTCAGGGCCAAGCCGACAGAGTTTCCATAGTCTCACGCCTGGTGGCTGTTGTTCGGTGCCATCCAGTTGAGTAGGACTCATAGTGGCCCTACCTATGAACAACAGATCCAAATCTTGTCCTATCCCACGCGATCCTCACAATCTCCAACACCCTTAAGCCCACTGCCGCAGTCACGGAGTCAAACCACTTGGTTGAGGGTCCTCTCCTCTACTGTCCATCTACCTTTCCAAGCATGATATCCTGCTCCAAGCAATAGCCTCTCCTATCAACACAACTAAAGTATGTGAGATAAAACTTTATCTCTTTATCTCCAAGGAGCACTCTGGCTGCACATTCTCCAAGACATTTGTTTGTTCTTTTGGTGGTCCATGGGAAATTCCATACTCTTCTCCAACACTACAATTCAAAGGCATCAATTCTTTTTTTTTTTTTTAAATTTGTGTGTGTGTGTGTGTGTACACCGTCAAATCGGATCTGACTGGTACAGGAGGAGATGGCCCCTCCTTCTCCAGCAGAACATCTGGAGGATTTGAACCGCGTACCTCTGGGATTGCAGTGCAGCTTCTTGCCGCTAGAAAACCAGAGCTCCCTGGCATCAATTCTTCTGTCATCCTTATTCACTGTCTATCTTTCAGAGAGATGCATAATAAATCACCGAAAAGACCCAAGGCAAAAAAAAAAGAAAGACCCAAGGCGTGAACCAGGCGCACTTTAGTTCTCAACCTGACATCACTGCTCCTCAAGAATTTGGCGAGGTCCCTGGCTACAGATCTTTCCCACTGGTGAAGGGCACTCCAAATTCTTATTTCGCTGCCTCATTTCTGTTGCCTGCACTACAGAGGGACACACCTACCGAGCATGCTTTGGGGCATGGGCACAGGATGGTGGGTGACCAAGAGTGGTCCTGCGCTCACCACGTTCCTAGTCCTGAAAGAACAAGCACCTACATGATTGAGTCACATATGGCCATGGAAATGGCAGGCTGTATGGCAATGGAGAGAAGAGACCATTCTGCCCACGAAGTCAACCGGGACACCTGGCTATGTGTTCCATTTTCTGAATAAGGAGACGTTGCTCTTGAGCCCCACATGCTCCCAACCCATTTGGAAACCCCCCCTGCTGCTCACGGCTCCGTCCAGGCCTGGCCAGACAAAGGTGCCCGGCAAATGCCTGCGGGCTGAGAGGATGTGTCTTCCTACTGCACGTCATGAGTGCGGGCCCAGACAACCAGCGAGAAGCCAACAACACGGGCAACCTGGCTTCCGGAAGACGTCAAGGGGCCGGCCTTGAATTTCACCCAGGCTGCCGCAGGCCGTGCAAATGCGCCTCAGTGTTGGGGCACGCCGGTGTCTCCAATTCCACCCACTCTCCACTCCACCTGGAAGAACAGGCTTCCTGTCCCCGCCCCATTCCCGAAGAAGGATGCTTCCGCTCCACCTACACCTGGACAATTATGTACAGCCCGAGGGGATGTCTGGAGGTGGTGTACACGATCCTCTTGCTAACTCAGACCAAGTCCTCGTTGCCTCCCCAGAAACACACAGGTGAAGGCAGGGTCGTCCACCCTAACTCAATGGCCCCTTCTTACCATTGCCCCTCTGTAGTAGGCCGTGGTGATCGTCCGGAACCGCTCCTGGCCAGCTGTGTCCCTGAACAGAGAAGAAAGGATGGAAGGGCAGAATAAGGGACCTTCATCAGGACACCTGGCTTTCCATAGTCATGGTGACCTGTCTTGCTGCCAAGAAGGCTCGTGATGAGCCCTGGTTTAGAATGAAGGTTGCAAACGGCCCCCAGCCTGGGATGTGGTAAGATCACCGCTCAGTCTCTGGCCAATGTGTTCTTCCCCCTTCGCTTCCTCCCCAGAGCGTAAGACTCATTGACTGTTACATGCCAAATGTCTTCTCCCCAGAAATATGGATGTAAGTCCTAATGCGATCACAGACTAAAGTGGCACCTGGACCTAATGACCAATACCCGTATTGGAGGATGTAAAGAAACAGAGGATGATGTGGCCACGTGACCACAGAGAACAGATGCAACCATGAGCCCAGGGACACCTGGAAGCCCAGTACGAGGAAAGATCGTCCCCTGGAGTCTGCAGAGGGAACAAGGACCTGCCAACACCTTGAGTTTGAACTTCTATCCTCCAGTCTGTGAGAGAATAACCTTGGCGTTTGTTTTGTGCTCTGGTGTGTGGTTATTTGATAGGGGTGGCTTTGGACACACAGAGAGTATTTGCAAAGATTCAGGGCCGTGTGTATGCCAAAGGCTAGGCTCGGGCACAGGAACAGAATCCCTGGGTTTAGGTGGTCGGCTGAGCTCAGAACTGAGGGCTCGGGCAGCCCTTTCATGCACTGTCTTGGTTCCAGAGGGGAAGACTCTTTCTTACTGTATGACGAGAACAGTTGGATCTGTCCCACAAGGTATGGTTTGGGGACATAAGGTCCTTAGAGCTGTATTTAACAGTGACCTGACTAATGGCAGCACTTAGAGAAAGTGCCCCCATTTTGGTCTTGGGGAGTCCAGGGCTCTTCCTGTTCCGTGTCCCTGATGAGCCCTGTGTGAACTGAGGACCCCTGTGAGCCATGGCGGTGGATGGGCTCTGTTGTTGTGTACTGCTGAGTGGGAATTGACCCATAACTGACCCTCCAGTGGGTTTTCAGAGGCAGCTAATCTCAAGGGAGGAGACTGACCATCCTTCTCTGATGGAGTGGCTGGTGGATTGCAACCAGCATCAGATAACTAAGGTAACAGGAAGCTGGGAGGGGAAGAAAGCAAGAGTGCAGCTGGGACAAAGTCCCTTTGGACCTGGGGACAGAGGCCGCTGAGGAGCCTGGGTCAGAATGCAGAGAAACATTCACAGCTGTTAACATCCACGCTGGCAAGAAAGAATAGTGACAACCCCGGCTGGGGGACGGGCAAGGCGCCTTGCTAAATCGTATCCAGATATAGGATCTGAGGTCAGCTTTATAGGTGAATGTCACCGGAGCTGGGGAGACAGAGCTGGACGATTCATGGGTGCTCCACTCCCAGCCTTGGGGCCTGCCTGGCATGCTGGGACCCCCAACGTACACCTCCCATCTCACTCCTGGTCATGCTGCCCAACATGAGGAGTAGTGTGTGGGTGGAGGACCTCACTCCCCTTTGTTTCTCCATCTGGCTGGGTACGGTGAGTGGTGGACCAGGAGCGGCAAGGCGACTCCAAGACTCACGCCTTCCCTTGTGCTAACGGCCTGGGAAGTCACGGCCACGTACAGAGGAACAGAAACGGGTCTCAGTATTAGGTCTGGCCTCAGCTTAATTTCAGTTCTGGGATTTCAGGTTGGTCTGCCAGGAAGTGAGATCTGGGCTTACACAGGAGAGAAAGGAGGGTGTGCTCTCAAAACTCCCTCCGTGAGCTGACAGGGTTGAGAGTCAAGTCTTGGTCTTGGGGGCCCATTATGGGTTGAATTAGGTCCCCTTGTCTGAAAAAGGTATTAAAATCCTAACTCCTGCACCTGTTAACAGGACGGTGTCCGGGAGCCCCTGGGTGGTGTAAATAGTTAAGTGTAAGTCAAAATTGGTAGTTCAAGTCCATCCAGAGGTGCCTTGGGAGAAAGGCTTATTAATCTAACTCTGAAATAGCAGCTACTGAATTTTCAGACACACGTGAGGTCACCGTGAGCAGGAGGTCACTCAATGGAATCTGGTTTTGCAAACATGGCGTTTTTGTTTTAATGATACCATATACTTATGGGGTGGGTCCTAGACCTAATTACTCCTGAGTGTCACTCTATAAATAGACAGGATGAAGATGCACACGGGGAAGACAAGTGCCATGGGAAGAACCATTTACAAACCAAAAAAAGACAAGGAATGCCGTGCAGCTACTAGAAGCTGAAAGAAGGACTTCTGCCTAGAGCCAATGGCCTGAATTCTGACTTCGAGCCTCCAGAACTACGAATAATTCATATTCTTTAAAGCCACCCACTTGTGGTAGTGGAACACCTCTGCCTGAGCTAGCCCAGATGGAAGAGTCAGGTCAAAGGGCTTAGAAGTCACCAGCCCAGAATCCAGGCCTCGGAAGCCAGCAGCATAACCCCCTGAGCTAGTCTGAGTGCCTTCTGAAGATGAAGGTCAAGTCCTAGGGGCTGGAGGATGGGACCAAAGGCTTGAAGCATTCACAGGCAAAGGTGCTGAAAAGAACCACGGATCTTACCATATCTGCAGCTTGATTCTCTTGCCATCGAGCTCTATGGTTCTAATTTTAAAGTCAATTCCTGAAAGAAAAGGAAAAAGGCACATCACTGCCAGCCACGCTGTGTCTGAGAAGGCACTGCTGACTCAGGCAGCGACAGTCTTCCTCGGTTCCAGGGCATCCCCACCAGGGCAGAGCGCTGCCAACCCAGGCAGGTTAACAGCCCTTGGAGCACCTGCCACAGGCATCTGCCAGGTGCTGGACCTGCAGACATAGAGATCTGTACAAGTCTGGAGACACCTGTGCTCACAGGAAGGGACCTCAAGGCTCAGGGGGTGGACAGGCCTATTCAGAGCAAACCCTGAAAGTGGGAGGGTTGAAGGCCAAACACATGGGCTCCCAATTCCAAAACCCGGCTCTCCCCCTCTCTGCTGTGCTGAGCCTACCGCCCACCTCCAGGCACTGTATGTGGAGCGGCCGACTGCAGGAGCCCAGCGTGAAGCCCCGTGCAGACCAGATACCCCGTCTCTCACCCACTGCCCTCCCAGGAACTCAGCTAGTCCACGCTGGCTTCAGCCTCACACATTCTGTTCCTTCCTCACAGATGGCTCTTAGTCCGTCAGTGTGCAGACTTCTCCTCCAGGGCCCTGCTCAGACCTCCACTTCCAGGAAGCCTTCCTGACCTGGCCCTCTTGCCCTGAGCTCCAGTTTGAACCCCTTTTGCCAGGATGGCCTCCTGGTGTTCCAGTGTCTTCCAGTTTGCTCCCCACTCCACTGCCAAGACCTACAGAATGGCAAAGCTAATCCTGGCACAGACCTAACCTCCCCTTCAAGCCCCCAGGCACAGCCCCCACCAGTGGAGGGGTGAACACAATGTATTCCATCTGCACATCAGGGTATTACCGCATCTCAGAAGGGAACGAGGCACTGACACGTGATTTAACACAGATGAGCATTGAAAACATGACGCTCACTCAAAGAAGCCTGTCGCAGAGGCCACACTGAGATTGTATTCATATGAAATGTCTTCAACATGCCAATCCAGAGATAGAAAATAGGTTTCTGGTGCCTGGAAGCTTGAGAGGCGGAAGGGAGTGATAGCTACTGGGTCTGGGGCTTTTGGGTGATGAGAATGAGCTGGAACTAGAGAGAACTGCACAACATGGGGAATTGGATGGTACGTGAATTGTATTTCAATAAAGTGATTCCCCCTGCCTCCCAAGAAAAACCAGATATCTTCCTCATTACGTTCAGAATAAAATGCAAATGGTTGGGAGCCCTGTCTATGCTGGTGGCCTCTCTGTCCTTGCTACCAGCGCCCACTTTCCTAAACATCCCAAACATGCTCCTGCTTGAGGGCTCTTCCTTCTGAAATCTTTCCATCCACGGCCAGCCCGCCCCTCCTTCACACGTGTCCCTTCGGTGACCAGATCGGGGAGCCTTCTCTGACCAGCCTTCTTCTCTACCCTTTACTCACTTTTAAGAACCCTGCGTGGAGCAAATGACTTGTGTTCCAATGCCAAACAGAAAGCTGGTAGTCTGAACCCACCTAGCAGCACCGCAGAAGGCAGGCCTGGCTATCTGAGTTGACTTGATGACAAGTGACGATCCTGCTTTTGCTTTTGACAGCTTTTGTAACTCCTGATACTGTTTGTTCTGTGAACCTAGGAGAGGGACTTGCTGATCAGCATGGCTTGTGGTGGAGAAACAGCCAAGCCCAGCCCCACCTCTGACCCTGAAGTTTCTCTACTCCAAGGAGCAAGGCCCAGCGATGGAGATGTGATTCTGCCCTTATCTTGCTCAGGGGCTGTCCTGGGACCAACAGGAAGATCAGTCGGCACTGTCCTCACAGGAGACCTGAGACACAGCACATCACTGCTGTGTCTCTGAGCTAAGCACAGTGCCACAGGTGGAAGGAGGTCCCTCGGTGCTGCAGGTGGTTTGCACTTGGCGGCCAACCTACAGGCTGGTGGAGATTCTAACTCACTCAGTGATGCTGCAGAAGAGAGACCTGGTGATCTTCCATAAAGGCTGTGGCCAAGGAAAGCCTGTCGGGGCTTTGTAACACGGGGAAGCCATGAGTTAGGATGGCTGTGGGGGGACAGGACAGGGACTGCAGGCATGTGAAGGAAGCTACCTGTCCAGTTCTGGACAACACACCGTGATGTGACTACAGCCTCAGGATGCTTCTGCCTCCCTCAGAGCACTGCTTCTTCCTTGCAGCCCCGCAGTGGGGCAGACGGCTGGTCCACAGCTGGCCTCTGCGACCAGAGGATGGCAAGCAACAGGATTTACGTGATACTTTCAGTGCAGGCATCACTCCTGTACCCGCCATCCATCTCGCTAGTGGAATGATTGGCCTCTGAGGAGGCAGTGCAGGCCCAGCCAGGCAGTTATGAACAGACTCCAGAAGACACGGGGCCAAGTTCACACCACCAGTGATCAATAGAACGCATGGGATGGGGTAGGTTTTGGCAGTCACCTGGGCAGAAAATGAACAGGCACTCAATCTCTGGTCTATAAAGAAACCCCAGAGGCATGGTGGTACCAACTCAGGACTGTCTCAGAGCAGTCAAGAGCTGACTCTACCCTGAGCCTTCTGCATCTCCTGGTGCAGATGGACAGAAGGCAAAAAGGCAGCTGTTTCGCTCCATCGGTAGAGCCCTAGACCGGACTCTGCCCCACATGTCTCCTAGCTTTAATGAACACACCCTGTTTAATTAGGAAGTGTAAACTTTATGAGACCTAAGGATTATGAGGCCATAACTTCAAGGTTGTGCTGAATCACACATTCCCAGAGGCTTGTGGTTTAAGTCCACTAGCTGCTCCCTGGGAGAAAGATGGGCAATCTCCTACTGTGCGATTTACCGTCTCTGAGAACCCACTGGAGAGTAAGCACATGACTCTGGGAAGAAAGGTTGATCATTCGAGCCCAATCAGAGGTGCCTCGGCAGACAGGCCTGGCAATCTACTTCTGAAGTGACACTCTTGAAGACACTATGGAGAAGTTCTTCTCTGCACGTGTGGGGCTGCCGTGAGCTGGAGCGGGAGTGATAACTAACAACAGGAAACAGAGGGCGGCAGCAGGCTACAAACACACTGGGCTACCAATGCAATGGGCAGGGGACAGAGCAGGAAGGAGGTGCCCTGAGTTCATCACCCACGTCCACACCCCAGTGTGACCCTGGGCAAGTGTCTTTTTCTCTCTAGGCTGTTTCCTCATCTGTAAATGGAGGAGACCAGCCCTAGAGCCCTTTAAGCACTAGACTGGGTTTCGTGGTCAAGAGCTAAAAACTAAAAAAATTCCAGTTCTGGAATGGAGCTCGCTAGTGCTCAAGGTGAGCAGGAAGTTACGAAGGCTGTAAAACTGAGGTCTAGCTGAAGATCAAGTCACAGCCTGAAGGGCTTTAAGGCTGCTGCTTCCTGGTTACCTGGGGGTGGGGAGTGTGGGGGGGGAATGAGGGTCATCCTCAGGTTTGACCTTGGGGTGGGGGAAGGGGAGGATTCAGACACACCTGTGCCCAGAGGAGGGATGCCACAGTCATTCTGCTTCCTCTAGGTGGCCTCTGGAAGTGACAATCCCTTGTTGTCCTATATGCCAGAAGTGACTCACAGCTTACCCTCCAGCAGGCTTTCAGAGGCTGTAAATTGCACAGAAGGAGAGGTCTGTGCATCTTTCTCCCTTGCAGCAGCTGTTGGATTCCAACACTCACCTCTGGCTTGGAGGGAAGTGCAATTCCTGATCCATAAGATCACCAGAGCTTCCTGTCAACCCCTTAGTCATCATCCACTTCTGATCCTGGACCACCATGGCACTGGCCATGAAGAGGGCACTATACAGCGCAAAGAAATGGCTTCAAGAGGGAAGCGGCTTCTTCAAGGACAAACAGCAATAAGAAACCAAAGCTGATGGCTTCCAGTCCAATTCTATCTTACACCTGATGATGGTTTAACAACAGCACCCTCATCAAGGGTTCACCCATTCAGTCAGTTGGAACCAACTCACAGCTGAACCTCCAGTGGGTTTCCATCTTTTTCCTACAGAGTCGAACCACCAAAGCGTCGCCTTAGGTAAGGTTAGCAGTGCAATTCCCTATGGCCTGGACTATGCCACCAGACTTTACGTAGAGACAAAGTGAAGCTCATTCCCTAAAGGATCTCAATTTAGAATAAATTCCTGTCTTTGGGAGGGGTGGAAGTGGCTCACGGGCAGACTTCTTCTATGTAGGAGATGTGGGTTCAATGTCCTACCAGCGCACCATAGCCAACACTCAACTGTTAGGAGACCTGCATGTTCCCATGATGCTGAGTAGGTTTCAGAAGACCATCTAGACTAAGATCGATCAGGAAGAAAAGCCAGGCGATCCAGGTTAAGTCCTTTGGATTCTAAAGCTCTAATCTGCAACTGATGATGTGAACGGGGAACACTGCATTCTGATGTGCACAGAGTCACCTGGAAATGGGAGCTGACTTGGTGGCAGCCAATAACAACCTGGGTTTGGTGATCGTCCTCTGCGTTCTCATCCCCAAGCAAAACTGCTCCATATCTCTCATATGGAATCTTTTACTGAGGGCAATGTCTGCTTTCCCTGCACAGAGAGACGCCAGCTCCACCTTGGCTGTCAAAACGGAGATGCAACTGGCCAGTTCTGTCTGAGCACCAAGTGGTCTGGCTCTGCAGGAAAGGACCTTCTGCTGAGTGACAACCATGTCCTGAGCCTCCCAAGAGGGAAGTCGGGGGAAGGGGGGCTGTCTGTGGCAGTGGCTAATTTCAGTTTCTCATGGAGGCTTTTATCTGGCATTTCCTCAGGGAAGACAGGCCCCAGGGCAGGCAGCTGTCATTGGCCAGTACCAAGAAGGGATGAACAAGGCAGGGGGGAAAAAAAAAGACTCCTGATTCCCTGTCATCATTCCCAACAAAGAAAAATGCACTCAAAGTAAACAGAGGGTCAACCTTAAATTCTCCAAGGTTAGGAACCTGGAGCTCCTGTGTCTGTCCTGCAGATGCATGCAACCATTCCTCAAGGATGGATAAACTTGGAGTTATAGATTCAAACACATTTTTGAAGCCCAAATCTCATCCTCTCCACCTGCAGACCATGTGACCTTTGGGCAAGTTCTTACGCCTCCGTGAGTCTCAAATTCGCACCTGAGAGTCAGGCATCTTACCATCACCTAACCCAGAGGACAGCTGAGAGGGTGGGAGAGTGCTCTAAGCGCTAAGCACAGAGTACGTGCTCGGTGAAGTGAGCTGACACCATCCTTTCCCCACCGCTAAGTTTCAATGCCTCAGTTTCCACTTCTGCAAGAGGGTACACCTCCTCCCCCAAACCGCGGCTGTGAGGGCTGCTGCAAGAGCAGAACGCAATGCCCGCGCCCAGACTCCACTCCCCGACAAAAGTGCGAAACACTGGGACCTCAGTCTCCTCATGTGCAAAATGGGTACATAGTTTACCCCCGCTGCTCCGAAGACCTGGGAACCTCTGACTGGCTGTCGAGACAGCTGTTTCTTGCCCCGAGGGTCCCCCTCGATCCTCTGAGACCTTCTCGGCCAGTCCAACCCGTTTGCTCCCTGAGCCCGTCACTCAAGGGAGCGCCCGACCCAGGCCTCCCGTGCCCCTGACCGCCCCTTGACCACGCTACCTATGGTGGAGATGAAGGTAGAGTTGAAGGCGTCCTCGGAAAAGCGGAACAGGACACAGGTCTTCCCCACCCCCGAGTCCCCGATCAACAGCAGCTTGAACAGGTAATCGTAGGTCTTCGCCATATTACACTCTCTCTCGGACGGGAAGTGCGGCCAGCGCCTCGCCACTGGATGCCCGCCCCGTCCATCAGCGCCGAGCCCACCCCCCATTGGCTGCCGGCCCGCCGCGCGTCACCGCGGCTGACGCCCGCCCCCGCGCCCCGCCCAGCGCGCGGAGACCAGGGAAGGGGCGAGCGCGGCCTGGAGCCGGAAGCGGCACGAGCCACCGTCTATTGGTCTGTACGCGGGATAGGGCGGGCTGCGATTGGCTGGAGACGTGGAGTCGAGGGGCTTCAAATGGGGAATGGGCGGGGGCGTGGCATCTTAAGGCCTCGCTTCTTCCCAACTTTGGGGCGGCACCGACTAGCCCCCTTAAGGGACCGGGGAGGGCGGGAAGCGTCGCCAACGGCCCCGCGTGCCGGCTGCCTAGGGGCGGGGCCTGCAGGGCGTGCACATGCGCAAGAGAGACAGATGCCGGCAGAGGGCGCGCGCGCGCGCGAATTCCGGGCTCCTGCTGGGGCAGCCAGTGCAACCTGCACTGTGCAGGGCGAGCGCGGGAAATCAGCTGTCATAGGGTCTTCATCGGGGGAAAACAGGAAAGAGGCGCTTATAGATCTCAGTGCTGGACACGATACTCTTGAGTCTCCATTCCTGTAGCTTCACTACTACTAGCTACACCCTCATGAGTGCAGAGGCTCATTAGGATCAGCCCTAAACCACCTAATTAGAGATTGGCCCTGGCCATCCTGACTGCAGGCCTAAGCCTAGACCCTGTACCCCTGTTGCCCAGTCCCCAGTGGCGCGCTCCGGGCGGGGGCGGGAGTAGAGCTATGACAAGTATGGCACGCGCCCTGACCGCCACTTGGAGGTGGGAGCTCCCATGTGCAGTTTTTATTCGCAACGCCAGTTTCTACCGCCAGCTGGGAGAGATCCGCCAGCACCTTACTTGCCATATGCGCTCTACGAGCTGGGTGGTCATGGGGGTGGGGATGGGCGTGTGCCTGGACCCTCTGAGACTAGGAAACTTTTAAGAACATTGTTTCCATGCCTGGCAGTGTTTCCAATGCTATTTAACCTCTGGTGAGGTAGGTGGTCTTATTGTTTATCCTCATTTTACAGGGAAGGGAGTGAATGACTTTCCCAGGCTACAAAGTGAGAAGATGCTTTGTGAACACAGACCTGCAACCCTCAGAGGCCAACTGCTATAATTCCCTCCCTTCAAATTTCGAAAATACTTTTATTGTTGGTAAAAATACATATAATAAAACATACTCCAGCTGAGCAATGTCTACAGGTGTAACTCAGTGTCAACTCTCTTCCAGCCTGCAACTCGTCTTGATATCCTTTTGCAAGAGATCAGGGGCAAGATGCTTAACTATTAGCCAAAAAGTTGGCATTTCGAACCTATCACTGGAGCCTCTAAAGACAGGCCTGGTTATCTGCTTCCACATTATGTATGTGCCATTATCAGGTTGGAAATGACTGGTAGCTGATGCCAGTGGGTTTTCTTTTTTAATATTTTTAAAATTATCATTAATTTTAATGAAAATTTACAGAGATTTTGGATTTCCATTCATTCATTGTTGCACTTTTCTCCCTGCCCACTCCTCCTCTCCAGTACACTCTTCTCTTTGAAAAGTAAAAGACATGACAATGGGTTTTCTGAAGCTGTCAATCACTCGGAGGACATTGCCCTTCTTTGTCCCACAGAGCTGCTGAAAACCATATGGATTAGTACTGACTCTGCACACGTGGGATTGCCATAAATTGGAAATGGACTGGATGATAACAAGCTTTCTATCACCGTTTCCTGTTCCTAAAAAAGTAATAGTTTGACCCCTTGCTGGAGCATGCAGAGAAGCCTAAGGATTTCCCAGAAGAGGGCCCCCAGCTTCTGTTCCCCCAGCCTCCACTCATTTCAGCAAGGGTCAACCAGTGACTGCTTTATTAATCTTACCCTCTCTTGGCATCTTGACACTGTTGACTACCTTCCCTCTGCTTACCCTCTTTTTCTTGATGTTCTTGCCACTTTTTTTTGTTTCTTCTCTTGTCACATATTTCCTTTTTCCTGGGTGCTATTTCTCAGCTAACCACGGTAGTCTTTTTTAGAGGTCTCTGCGTGTCCCTGAACTCTGATGGTATAATCTATAGGGAGTTGTACTGCCAACACAAAGACAGTGAATATCTGGCACCAGGTTCGAGTCCAGTAGTGGCTATGTGAGAGTAAAATGGCCAACTGCCTCCCATGCAATTTGCAGCCTCTGAAAGCCTGTTGGTAGGACAGCTATGAGTCAGTTTCAGTTCGGCAGTAATGAGAAGGGGTGTGTGTATGTTTGCTTGTCCCTAGGTGGTGCAAATAGTGTGCATGCTTGGCAGAAAACAGAAAGGTTAGCTCTTTGAGTTCATCCAGATGTGCCTCGGAAGAAAGGTCTGGAGATACATATATATATATATATATATACATATATATATATATAT
>NW_006399976.1:2131704-2195078 GCF_000299155.1 Elephantulus edwardii
GAGTTCACTCCTCTCCTTGAAAAGTAAAAAAAAATTCCTTCATTGGTATACAGTCCCCCCACTCCATGCTGTGTACACACCACTAAGCAACCTTCATTCTGGACTCTTGTCATAACCATAATACCCAATCATTTATTGCTTTTAAACTGTTTTCTCCTTCATCTGTTTCAGTGCAGTATACATAATTTATCCAATTTTTCTCAGTCTCATCCCAACCCTGATGTCAGTCCTGTTTTATAACAGTGGCACTATACAGTATTTGTCCTTTTGTGACTGAGATATTTCACTCAGCATAATGTCCTCCAGGGTCACTCATTTTGAATAATATTGCATGCGTTCCTTAAAAATATGGAACACTTCACAAATTTGCGTGTCATCCTTGCGCAGGGGCCATGCTCTGTATCGTTCCAATTTTAGTATATGTGCTGCTGAAGCGAGCACTGGAGATATATTTTTTCAAAATCAGCCACTGAAACCTTTGTGGAGCACAGTTCTACTCTGAT
Organism: Elephantulus edwardii; assembly: GCF_000299155.1. NCBI lineage: Eukaryota > Metazoa > Chordata > Mammalia > Macroscelidea > Macroscelididae > Elephantulus > Elephantulus edwardii. The sequence goes on from NW_006399976.1 coordinate 2,132,208, forward strand.
ACACATGGGGTCGCCATGCATCAGAATTGATGGCAACTAGCAACTTCTTGCTCCTTGAATGCTGGTGTTCCACATGGTTCCATCTGTCCCAAGTCCCCTGTTGTCACACTGGTATCTCCATGCCAACTCTCAGTGCTTTGTCCATAGCCCAGCCATGCTCAAATATGCAACTGTTTTATGAAAACCTACCTCTGGGTACTGAGTATCCTGTGACCTGCCAGAAGAACCTGCAGATCCATCTTGGAGGAATGACAACCAGGGTGCTTCTAAGAGGCAAGGATAGTGAGACTCCATCTCACGTTGGGCATGCTGTCAGAAAGAACTAGTCCTTGGAAAAAAGACATCCTGCCGGGAAGGAGGGAGAGTCCGAGGAAGAGGCTGGATAAGATGGATTGACACAGTGGCTGTAACAGTGGGCTCGAGCATCTCAGAAACGGTGAGGATGGCGCAGGGTAGGGCAAAGTTCCCATATGTGTTCATAGGGTTGCTAGGACTTGTCTACTGGGCAGCCCCTAGCAAAACAAGCCTGTGGGTTTGTCAAAGACAGTCGGAACTTCACATGCCTATGCCATGCAGTGGTGGCTCGGTGGTGTTCATTCTCACCCTCCATGGGGGAGATGCGTGGTCCCTGACTCCCATGCACAGCCAGTCACTCAGCAGAGAGGCCTGCACGTTGCTGTGGTGCTGAAAAGATTAAGCAGCACGCCCGGAGCAAGATGGGCTAGGAAGAAGGCCTGGTGATCTACTTCCCCAAGTCAGCCCTTGAAAATCCCAGTCTTTGGGATTGCAGTACAGCTTCTTACCACTAGGCCACCAGAGCTCCGAATATATATAGGTTTCATAGTTCATCTATTTGTCTTTCAGTAGGAAATAAGCCATTTATGCATTGGTAGGTAGAGGTACAGACTTCAGAGACAATGTGTAAGTGCTTTTGTGGTTCGATAAACTACTACTCAAAAGTGCTGGACCCACTTTCTCCTGGTAGCAACATTAATAATGTGCACACATAGGGAGCTCTGGTGACCTAGTGACAAGAAGCTGCACTGCAATCCCAGAGATACGTGGTTCGAATCTACCAGATGCTCTGTTGGAGAACGAGGGGCAATCTTTTCCTGTACCAGTCAGATCTGATTTGACGGCACACACACAAAAAATAATAAAATAAAGAATGTGCACACAATACGAACAATATAATCAATTTCATCGATCTGTATATATATAAATTTCTAGTTAAAAAGGAAATTCCATTCGTTGACATCTTTCATTTTTCACATCTTGGAGCTACTAAATAGCTCTTCCCCACCATGCCCCTTGTTGTGTACTGTCGAGTCAGATCCGACTGGCATAGAAAAGATTGCTCCCCTTTCTCCAGTAGGGCATCTGGTGGATTCGAGCTGCATGGCTTTGCGAGTGCAGCACAACTTCTTGCCACTAGGCTGCCAGAGGTCCCTTGTCTAAATAGCTCTTGAATGTGCTTCTCCATTTCCATTGCCACAGTCACTCTGGTTTTCCTGCTGTCCCTCTAATCCAGCCTCCACCCTGCAGAGTGCTGACTGGAAAATACTCCTCTAACTGTGTCCATCCCTTGCCCAACATCCTTCAGCGAGCCCTGGCCACCACTCTTTCACCTAGTGTACACCCTCACAGTCTGGTCCTCACCTCACCCTATGATTCACACACACACACCTCATGGGACTGGGAACTCCCCAAGAGCTGAGACAGGTTAAACAAGCATGGGTCATTCATGTCAAGTGCTGAGGCACAAGGTGACGCAAACCATGTGATGACCTGTGATGAGCCCAAGGAGGGAGAGCACTGGCCCATCAGGGCTGACTTCGGCCAGTAATGGCCGGATGCTGAGAGCTGGGGCTGGATGGCACTTCATTCATTGGTATGCCCAGCATCTAAACAGGCCAGGAGCTAACCAAATGCCCACTGCCATTGGGTAGATCCCAACTCATGAAGGAAATCGCTCCAGTGGCTTTCTTCTTTTTGGTGGCCACGGTCTTTACAGAAGCAACTCACCAAGGTGTTCTTTGGTGAGGCTCAATGGGTTCAAACAGACCACCTTTTGGTTAGCTAAGCACAAAACGTTTGTGCCATGTCAGGTTAAAAGGAGGAAACTGTCTCTAATTGCCTCTGATAATAGACACCTGCTTGCAGAAGCACTTCCCCTTCTAGTCTTTCACTTCTCTGTGTGGTTCCCTCCTCCATTTGCCAAAGTAACCTGTTGCTGTTGATTACTACTCATTGCAACCCTACTGGGCGAAGCAGGGTTTCCGAGGCTGGAAATCTTCTGGGAAGCAGACTGTGATGTAGCCAGGGGAATCTGAATTGCCAGCCTTCTGGTAAGCAGTGGAGCACTTTAACTACTGCATCACCAGGGCTGCTTTCCCTTAAAGGAGATTGCAGGTCAGATGTCTTTGACATTCCAATTCCCTGCCATCCTCTGTGCTCAGCTTTGAAGCTGCGGTCAGCTCGTCTCTTCTGTTCATGGTAACCACTCAAAACAAAACACCACCTCACACTCATTTCATTGCTCTGAGACAGAACCAACTCCTAGCAGACCCTCCAGGAGGCTTTTGGAGGTTGTAAATAGCAGTGAAGAAAAGTGCTGGGTTTTTCTTTCACAGAGGTGCTGGTGGATTTGAACGGCCAGAGAGGGAGGCACCTTTGGGTTAGCAGCACAGATCCCAATGAAATACTGGTGGCTTAGTGGTAAGGATTTGGGCTGCCAGCCCCAAGGCATGTGGTTTGAATCCACCAGCTGATCCACAGGAGAAAGAGGGCAGTCCCCTCCTGTGTGACTAACTGCCTCTGAAAACCTGCTGGAGGCTCAGCTAGGAGTTGGTATCTCAATGGACTGTGCCATTACCCTAGATTATTCGAAACACCTTCTCAACTTTCCCCACCTTGCCCCATTGCTGGGCTTGTGTGGTCAAGTCCTACTCATGGTGACCCTGTGTGAGAGTAGAACGGGTTTTCTCCTTGGAGAATATGATGCTGGAAGGGTGGAGAGTTGGCCAAGAAGCCCCTTGACCAGGAGGACTGACATGGTGCTGCTACAATGGTCTGAGGATGTGAGGATGCTACAATTGTGTGAGGATGGCACAGGATAGGACAGTGTTTAGATCTTTTGTTCATAGGGTCGCTATGAGTCGTACTCAATAACACCCAACAACAATCTTTATAGGAGAATGCCAGGTCCTCCTCCTGTAGAGTAGCTGGCTGGGTTCAAACCACTAACCTTTTGATTAGCGCCCAAGCTCTGCACTACTAGGGCTCCCCACGCCCTCAAAATGAATTTCTTAATATGTAATTATGTGCTATTGAGTTGCCTGAGACAACAGCCCTAAACCCTGCTCTATCATGTGCCAACCTTATTATCTCTGACAAATCTACCCCCACCACCCTGGTGACTGAAATCAATCCATCTGAGGGTCTTCCTCTCTTGCGCTGTCCCTCCACCCTCCCAAGCATGATATCCCTCTCCAAAGACTGGTCCCTTCTTGCTACATGTCCAAAGTATGTCAGCCTGGTTTCACCCTCTCTAAGACAAACCTGTTTGTTCTCCTAGAAGCACATGGTATATTCAATAATCTTCTCCTCCAGCCCCACAGCTCCAATGTAGCATTTTATTAGTCTCCCATGCCTTTGTGCTCTTGACTAAATCCAATTAGATCTAGGCTCGCACCAGCCTGGACCCAGCCAACCTGCCAGCTTCCAGACTTCTGCAACACATCAAAAGCCTTGTCCAGGAGGCCTCATGCTTTCCTGACTCGGGCTTCATGAACCATCTTCTCTGCTCCCCTCTACCTACTGGGATTCTCATTTAGATAGCCAGGCTCAGTAATACTAAGGACAGAATAGTTCTTATCAGTAAGTCACGGCACAAAGCAAATAAATAACCTTTGCTGGATTCTTGGCAGTCATCTCCCCCCTCTACATCAAATATTGGCAACAAACTTGCCGGTGTATCTCATACCTCACACATTAAAAAACTGACACAAGCTGTCATTTATGTAAAAATTTATTTGACCAAAATGTAGAAAAAGAGATACTATCACATATGATACAGTTGCAAGAGTCTAAAGGAAAAGTGTGGGTTTTAATCAATTGCACGATTTGCTAGTGTGTCTCCTGGGTAGTGTGATGCTTAATAAATAGGAGTGAGGGGCAGGGGATGTGGAGAAGCTAGAAGCAGGGTGATTCTGGCCAGAATTGTAAACTCGGAGTTGGCCCCCATGCGGCTGGGGAATGTGGAATGTTTGAGCTCTGAGATGTTAACTGAGAAAGCAGAAATATAACAAAGCCAGCACGTGCAGCTGTCTACAGAACACTCCGTATCCAGTTCAGTCAGGAGTTTTGTCTTTTATCAACTTGGTCCCGAAGAAGGAACTGAATGAGTAACTCTTCAGCTACATACATTCCCTGAAGCATGGAGGAGGTGAAGTCAGGCCAATTACTTTTTCATCTTTATGCTGCTGCCAGAGAGGTCCCTTCTGCCTACTACTGTGGGTTAACAGAAAAATCTCTTTGGTCCAATCTGTTGGCGGCTAGCAGTCTCTTTGATAGGGAAGGTACCTGGGTAGGACTGGACTCCACCATATTCATTCTTGCTGAGTGGAAGGCCTCCTATCAGAGCAGACAAGCATGGACCACTATTGGAATAAGACATCATCTCAAAGGCCAACTTTAGAATGAAAGAAACTCACAGAAGAGCACAGCATCAAGCATCTTCCAGAAGGCGTCTGGAGTAGCATGACCGTCCCAGGCAGTCTCCTGCTGACTGCTCAGAGGATGTTTGCTCTGCCCGGTGGAGTGCGGGGAAGGGCCAAGGTGATTAAGCTTATCTGCCTGTGGCTTATGACTTCCCACTTCAGTCCTTTCTCACTTACTCTCCGTGGAAAATCCCTGCCCAGATCAATGTGTTGGTCTCTTGTCTCCTGTACTGTGACCCACTGTGGTCCAGAAGGCTTTGTTTTTCAAACCTTTTAAATCAATTCATAACTAGATATTCGAGTCTGTGCTCTTAACAAGGGTGGAGTCGCCTATTCTCCCAGGAACTAAATGCCCCTCCTCTGAAGAGAGTATATGCTCAGTATGAAACGCCCTGCCTATCTCAGGAGTAAATACAACTTAAAGGTAAAAATAGAGCCAGAAAAAACCAAAAGCTGGAATCATTTCGGGGAGGGGGGGGGAAGGGAAAGAAGCAGATTTAACTGGTGCTCAAAGCTTCTCTGATACAAAATATTTGGTCATGTGTTCATAATTCGCTTGCCATTTCCAGCAAAAAAGAAGACGCAATAACAAAAGAAACTTCTTAAAAAAGAAGAGAAAGACACAGAGCCCTGGCATTTTCTGTTGGAACAAAACTCTTCTGCTTTGTTCATATACAGTTAAGTTCATTTAGCGTCTGATCCAGTGTCTGATGTAAGCCCACGTTCTCTTCTTTGGCCTGGGCAAGTTTCTCTGGTGAGGGTTAAGAGAGGAAGGGAAAAAGAAATTAATATACATCTTTGTTAAAAGGGAAAAAACCCCCAAACAACTCTAAATCCCAAACTGCCAGAATGAAAGTCACATCAGAGGAGGAAGACTGTGTATTAGTTACAACACCACACCACGGGACACTAGAGACCAGGTTCAACGTTTGTGAGCCAGAAGGGCCGTCAGACAAAATACGGGGCACTCAAGGTAAATCCAGGGAAAACTGGTGGCTTAGCAGTAAGGAGTTGTGCTGCTGACCCATAAGACATGCAGTTCGGATCCACCAGCGTCTTCTCCTGTGTGATTTTTACTGCCTCTGAAAAACCTGCTGGAGGATCAGCTGTGAGTTGGTTCTGACTCGATGGCACCCAACAACAACAGTTAAGTGTAGGGTGCTCTGGTGGCTTAGTCCACTGGGAAGTGCACTGCTGACCCAGAGGCTGGTTGGAATTCACAGCAGCCTCGTAGGAGAAAGATGGGCAATTGCATCCTGTGTGATTTAGAAACCCGACGGCGGGTCACCTACTCTATGGCAAGGAGATGTGGGCTTTCCCCCTCAGTTAAATCTGAATTTCAGACAAACCAATGATTTCTTATTGTCATTATGTCCCAAATGTTGCTAGAGACACACCAAAAATTATCCACCAATTTACCTAGAACTCCAATGTCACTAGATAGCCTATTCCCTACCTCCACCCCGTGCCCGATTTGCTAAATCTGGCAAGTGCAGAATCAGGACACGTAGGTGTAAGCCTGGGTGATTCTCTGAAGTGAGCCATCTTAACCTGTCAAGGTCTCAGTTTTCCCATCCATCAAGTGGGGATGCTGAGACCAAAGTGTGATTCTAGGTCTATGTGGTACGAGGCACACATGAGAAATGCTACACAAATATTAAGATCTTCAGTCCCAGACGGGGGTCACTGAATATTCTGTTGACTTAATTCCAGCTCAGCCACTCCACACGCTAGAGACCACCTGCCCCTTGGCGTTTCCCAGGCTTTATGGGAATATATTACAGGGTCATTTCTCTCGCGGAGCAGCTGGTGGGTTTGAGCTGCTGACCTTTTGATAATAAAGAAATACTCCTGCACCACCAGGGTCTCTAAGCTATTCCCGCTAATGCTAGTCAATCATTCTCAAGCCGTGAGTAGGAGAATACACTCCCCATAGTCCATCTTTCTTACAGTTTCTGACAATGGCTGTTTGAACACATTCCAGTCCTAATTGTGCTGTTTTGTCTGTGTGTATGGTGCCATGAAGTCAAGCCCCAGGTCAATGCAACATGACTGGTATTGAAACTAGACTCTGGCCAGTGGGTTCAAGGAAGAAAGGGCTGGTAAACGGTTTCCAGAATGATTACATCCACAATGACCTCATGGAACACATTTATTCCATTGCACGTGGTCATCATGTACTGGAATGGAACCGATAGCGACGGAGTTGTTTTTTTTTCTTTTACAAGCATGTTATTAAGCAGCTGTTGTTGTTAACTGCCTTCCAATCGAGCATGACTCATAGCGACCCTATGAACGAAAGGCCTGAAGCCCCTCTACAACTACTGACATTTATCAAAGTTCATAGAGTTTCTGGAGGCATGTGGTTTAGGAAGTGGACGAGCTGATGAAATAAAAACAAAAGCAAAATGCCAGCTCGTGCCATGCGTGACCGAGTATGGCAGGAATCTTCTGTAAACTGAGAGATGACTGATAAGGGCCTCGGCCGAGACGGATTAAAATCCTGGAGGAGAGAGCTACATGCCTCATAAAATGTGATAGGATCAGCTAGGAAATTTCCAGAATGGGGAAAAAAAAATACAGAAAATAACAGCCCTTCTTCTGCAGCTACAGCCCCACTCACTTGACAAGGCATGTAAAAACAACCCCAAGAGTGATCTGAAAGAATTCATCGGAGAAAGACATTGGCCTGGGCTGATCAGCTCGGAACTGACCAGTTTTAGCATATGTGGGCCATTTTCTCTATTTGTTTTGTTTTTATTCCTTCTATTTTCTTTAATGCTCGTATAACCTGTAGTTTGCACAAAAGTATGCAGTTCGAATCCACCAGCTGCTTTGTGGGAGAAAGACGGGCAATCTCTTGTCAGATTAACTGCCTCCAAAATTTTGCTGAAAGGTCAGCTATGAGTTGGTTCTGACTTGACAGTTCACAACAACAGGACGCAGCTCACTCCACGCTACACACGATAACAGTAGTAGCGTGTGTGGAGTTTGGATTCAAACCCAGGTGTCCTGACTATGAATCCTGCCCCCACTTCCCTTTGCTATCTACATTCCCCGGCATCTACTTTGTTCTTTGCTATTCTTTGCTGTCAGGCTGGGTCTGTTCTGGTGACCCCAAGGGGGACAGAGCAGAACTGAGCTCCCTTCAGAAGCAGATCACCAGGCCTTGCCTTCCGAGGGACCACCGAGTGGGTTCAAAGCCCCAACCTTTCAGTACGCAGCTCAGTGCTTAACTGTCTGTACCACCCAGGGACTCTGGCTGAATTAGAACGATTTTCCCTTAAAGTGCTAATCGCCCATGTGAGTTTTGAGTTGTGAATGGGTGTGAGCAGGACTCTGCACAGACCTCCTCTCTGGAGAAGTCGCACCTAGGTGCTTACCGGGGCAGAATGACCGGACGGGCAGGGCTGTAGTTATGTCAAAGGGCGGAGGCTCAAATCGTCTCCGGAAAAAACCCCAGGAGCAAATATGTAGAGAGCAAACCACCCAAAGCACCCACCCACACACGGTCAGTCATTTTTCCCACACTCATGTGCACGAGGGCAGAGGTTCTGGATGGACAGTGAATGTCGGGAACATGGAGAGGTGGGGTGGGGTTGGAGGAGATGTACTTGGGAGGAATAACTATAAAGAAAAATTGGGACAGAAGTTCTCACCTAAATGAAAGGGGGGAAAAAAGGCCTAGGAAGCATAAGCTGCTGTGTTGCTGTTAGTTCCTGTTGGGTGGGTTGTATCTCATGGTGTCTCTGCGTGCAGAGGACTGAGCCATAGGGTGGTCAGGGCTGGGACCGTTCAGAAGCAGATTCCCAGGCTGTGCTTCTTGGGCACCTCTGGATAGGTTTTTACCATCACCTTTTCAGCTGGTGTTCGGGCACTCCATGTGTACCATTCATAGCCAGCTAGCTACCCAATCCCACTGCCCTCTGACGTGGCGACTCTCCCTCAGACCGCCAAGGATAGAAATCTCTGAGGGAGGAGACTGCCCATCTTTCTCCTGCGCAGCAACTGGTGCATTAGAACCACTGACCGTTCAGTCAGCAGCGAGCATGCACTACAGCATTGCTATCAGCTGGTGACTTCCGTGCCAGTTCTACCTACGGGGTTGGGGGGTGGGGGGAGTGTGGAAGACAGGCTTTAGGCTTTGTTTGGAATGTCAGTGTTTCTGGAACGCTGGGAGCTGCTAGTGAGATACAGAGGAAAACTGGCGAGGCTGGAATTTGGGACCATCTGGAAGCTTGACCATTAGCATCCACAGGTCAATTCTGAGTTGTTACTGAAATCAGTACAAGATCCCTGAGTATAGATGTTATGAGGAAAGGAAGGGGACAGAGCCTCAGTCAGCTCTGCCTGGGACTTGAGAAGAACCACCTTGTGTCCTTCTCTGGCACCAAGCAGCTCTCCCACTCCCTCTCCTTTCTCTCTCATCCTTTGGGGAGGCTTGTGTCAAGAGCAGAGTATAGAGTTGAGCTGCTGTGTGAATCTTCTCTAGTGTCTGAACATTCTGTGAACAGTGAAGACACAGGGAACCCCAGGGCACCACTCCCAGAGAAGGTAACATGCAGAAGACACACAAGACAAGGAGGAGTGAAAAAGGAGACCAGAATACCACTGCCGCTATTTGAATTCGCAGCCCCAATCTCAGTGAGGACAACCTCCTTTCAGACCCAGGCCTGCTGGTCTTTGCCAGTTTGGCTGAATCTATTACGCTGCCCAAGAAGTCTAAAAGGATGCGCTCCATTCAATCAATTTCTATTTAAGGAAAAACCAGTATTGGCATGCAGCTGCAGTGAGCAAGACACCTGGCTCACGCCAACTTGGCTTTTCTTTCCCAGTTTTCAGGAGAGCATCACGTGGGCATACTTTGAAATGTCATAAATGACAGCATTCTTCATTTGTGAGTGCAAGAAGGTGAATCACTCCAAGTTTTGTTCCGGCCATGGTCCAGGGCATCAGAGTTCAAGCTCAAAAGCGGCAAGTGGAGAATAAGGAAAATGAGAAGGTGTGAAGGCGAGAACCGCCTGTCTTTATTTCAGTCACACAGCCACAAACACACACACATCAGAAGAAGGCTTGAGAGAGCAAACCAGGAGGCAGGACAGCGCAGCTCTCAGCAGCCTTCAGGAACAGAGGCACAGAGAGAGGAGAAGGCCGGCTTCGGCACTGCCAGACCGCACCGAGCCCAGCACCGGGGGCAGCAAGCCCACGGGCCCTCAGAGAGAGGTCATGTCGTTGAGAGCATGGTCCAGCTCCTCGCTGATAGCTTTGTACTTCAGCTTCTGAGCATATAACTCGTCTAGAGCGGAGATTCGCCAGGGAGAGAGTTCAGAAGAAGAGGTACAGGGGACAGAATGGGAGAATGTCAGGACGGAGGGCCAGAGATGAGCACCATGAAGAAGGAAAAAAGAAAATAAGTAAAAATTAAGAAAACAAAACATGAACTGAGAGAAAGAGAGAGAGAGAGTTGTGTTCCACGCAAACAGAAACAAAAGGTCTGAGGAGTGGCTGCTGTGTGGTTTGAGGTTCGGCAGGGGATTAGCCGTAATGACACAGCAAAGGAAACTTGAAAAGTGCAGTGACCAGAAACGGCCAGGACTCCGCCAGCCCCCTTGTTTATTTTTGACTTCCAGTGATGTCACTCAGTCCAAAGGTTAGACTTTGGAATGGGGCATTTTGCTCTTATATGGAAACCTCACTTCCCCAAGCAGTGGGGCGTCGGCACTGATCTGTGGGCCCTTTCTGGGCGGGACGTGCCATTCGGGTGATTTGTCTGAACCCTAAAATTTTGGAATTTCCAGGCTAGTCCAGAAAGAACATGAGACAACCTTTTAAAAACTGGACATCAAGCTATCCTGTGACACGTGGGCACCCAACTTAGAGCCTTCATTCGCGTCTCTAACTACAATGAGGTGTTGACAAGTTGATTTCAATGCCAGGGGGCCCCATGTGTGCAGCCCAGAACTGCTCCGGGGTATTTTCAAGGCTGTGGAAACAGCTGGGCTTTCTTGCCAGGCATCTCTCGGGTGGGCTTGAACTGTTAACCTTTTCATTAAAAAAGCATTTAACCATCTGTGTTACCCAGAGACTATTCTGTATATTTCCATTTTCTCATCTCATGATCAGCTTTGATATCTCTGGGAGAGCTAGCATCTATTTAAAAAAAAAAAGGCAACGCATTGCTCAGACATGAGCAATCTAAAAGCATTTCTAAGGACTTATAGGGAAAATAAAAATAGCCATATTTGGGTCTCTGGACTCACATATGGAGCTAATTATACAGAGACGACTTTTTTTTACCTCCCGAAAACAGCAACTCAAGCCTGAGCTTGACATGCCCCTATCCTCTGTTCCCATGCTTCAAGCTTCCAGATGTGACATCATGCCATCCTTTACTTTCTTAAAGGGAAAGAAACCCAGTTCAGCCCGCTCCAGGGCCCTCCCAACTAACTGGGGTTCTGGCGTCTACAGAAAGGCCGAGCAAAGATATTTAGATGATTACGTTCATACCTTCCAGGTCATCAATGGTCTTTTCCAGTTTTGCAACCGTTCTCTCTGCAAACTCAGCACGGGTTTCAGCCTGGAGAAGGGAGAGGGTCACTTTTGATGCTTCAGGACCAGCGCCCTCCCCCCTCCGAAATCTGAATGTGACCACGCTCACCTCTTTCAGCTTGTCTGACACAAGTTTAATTTCTTCTTCATATTTATCCTCCTTTTCAGAATACTGGGAGAGAAAACAAAAGAGAGCTTTAGAAACAGGGGATAGAAGCATGCAGGTTCCAAATGCCTCGGAGAAAAGTGTCCTTCAGGCCCGTCAACATGCCAAGCGTCCCGAAGAAGCAAAGCAGACAGAGGCACTTTTCCAGGGAGAGCAGCCAGCGCATGTGACACTCGGGAAGAAATCTGTGGGAGGCGCCTCCAGAGTGGGATTGACCTGAAGATCTCTGCTGAAAACGTAGATGAAGAAAGTGGTACAGCCACTGTGGAAAGCGGTCCGTGGTCCCTCAAAACTGGTAGCCAGAACTAGCACGGGACTCAGCAGTGCCACTCGGAGGTGGACACTCAGAAGGTATCAAGGCGGGAATGCAAGCACAGAAATCCATACACCAATGTTCAAGGCAGCGCTAGTTACAAGAGCCAAAGGTGGGCATACGTGTCCATTGACAGGACCTACATATTGCCTGGAATACGACTCCACCGTAGTGACAAGTGACATCCTGGTGCATGCCACAGTGCGGACGAACCCTGTGGATGTCATGCGGAGTCAAAGAGGTCAAGTGTGAAAGGAGAAACAGTGTTATGATCTCACATGAAATAGGTACACATCCTTACAGAATACTTGCCAAACTCAAGATCTGGTTACCAGGAGTGGCAGGAGCTTGGTGGCTCCTAACAACGGTAAGTGTTTAGGCTGCTAAGCGAAAAGACTGGTGGTTTGAACCCACCCGACAGCGCCGCAGAAAGACCTGCCAACCTCCTCCTATAAAATTTAAAACAAACACAAAAATAACCCCGCTGGTATCTAGCTTATTTCAACCTAGGGCAACCTTCCACCAAGGTGCTGAGGCTATAAATATTAATAGGAGTAGACTGCCTATCTTTCTCCCTGGGAGCCGCTGGCAGTTTTGAACTGTCGTCTTTTGGTGAGTGGCTCAATGCTATGCCACCAGGCCTTCTTCCTACAGAAAATCCTGGTGGGCATGGGATTTTAGGGGCAGTAAATCACATGAGAGGAGATCGCCCTTCCTCTTCCTATGGAGCAGCTGGTGGATTTGAACTGTTGCCTTTGGGACTGCAGGGCAGCTTCTAACTAGTAGGCTATCAGGGCTCCCTACATTCATGGTAGGAGGAGGATTTGGAAAAAGATAACAAAAGGAATGTACTCAGTGTTACTAAACTAGAAACTGCTGAGAAGACATGCTATTGGGCATTTTTAACACAGTGAAAAAAATGTTTAAAAAAAGGTGTAATGGGGGAGGTATCTGAACAGAAAGGAGACACTGCTCAAGGCCCTTCTCATAGCTGCCCTGGTCTGTATTGGCAGCCTCATCTCTTTCACCAGTAGTATTTCAAAGACCAGCAGAGTCATTTGTTGTAGACAGATTCCAGTGGAATTTCTAGACTGAGGCAGACTAGGAAGAAAGGCCTGACGACTGACTTCTAAAAATTAGCCAGTGAAGATCCTATGGATCTCAATAGCACAGTGCTGACTCTTGCTTGGGACCCATCACCAGGAAGGCCAAGTTGCTGCAGGAGGACCTTGTGTCTGCTGAGGTAGAGGGGAAGGGCTGCTCCTAGTGAGATGGACCCACACTGGATAGTGTGGCTGTTGGAGGACTGGGCAGCATTTAGTTCTGCTGTGCACAGGCCATGATGAGTCACAGCTGACTCAGCCACAGCCAGCAAGAAATGAGGAGGGTTTTTATCAGGAGCAGGAAGGTGGTTTCAAGACTGAGCAAACAGCTGGAGGAAAGAGATGAGAAGGGGAAACACGGAACTTGTGTGAGACTGAAGCTTTCCAAAGCAGATGGTGGACTTGGGTGGGAAGGAAGAGGGAGAACACAGCGGCTGGGCAAACGGCAGGGTGGACGGGCAGTTGCTGAATTCAGCAGTGTCCATGGCTCCTGGCATGGTCTGTCTGGTAGGGATGGCTTTGGGGACAGCTTGAATCTAAAAAGCCCAATTCCACCTCTGATACCAGCTGAGGTGAGCCAAGCCAATTCAAACCCTGGGAGAAGGTACTTCTGAAGGAACCTGGGAATCAGATGACCGTGTATTCTGTACTCAAAGGATTGGGACCCCATCTTCCTAAAGGGGATCTCTGGTGGCCTAGTGGATAGAGAATTATACTGCTAACTTAAACATGGAGCCTCTCCGGCAGTTCGAACTCACCAGTGGCTCCGAGGGACAAAGATGGGCAATATCCTCCTGTGCAATTTACAGCCTCTAAAAACACGCTGGAGAGTTAGCTATAAGTCAGTTCTGACTTGACAGAACTTGCCTTAGTGCAACCACTATGGAAGGCCATATGGAACTTTCTCAAAAAGTTGGAAACAGAAATACCATTTGACCCAGCAATTACACTACTGGGAATACACCCTAAAGAAACCAGAACTGCCACCCAAACAGATTTAGGCACACCCATGTTACTGCTGCATTGTTCACAATAGCAAAGAGATGGAAGCAACCTAAGTGCCCATCAAAAAATAAATGAATAGAGAAAGAGTGGTGTATTCACACAATGGAATACTATGCAGCACTGAAAAATAAGGAACTCATGAAATATTCTACAAAATAGGTGACCCTGGAGGACATTAAGCTGAGTAAAATATCTGTCACAAAAGGACAAATATTGCATAATGCCATTGTTGTAAGGCAGGACTGACATGGGGGTTGAGGGGAAACTAAGAAAAGAGAGGATAAATAATGAACACTGCATTGGAACAGATGAGGAAAAGAACTGTTTAAAAGGAATATATGATTAGGCATCATTTGTATGACAACAGTCCAAAAGAAGAGGTGCATAGCAAAGTGGACTGGGGTGGGGTGGGAGAGGGAGGAAATTGTGCAACAATAAATTATTTTTTCCAAAGAGAAAAGCAAACTGGGGTTGGGGTAGAGAGGAAAAGGTACAATAATGAATGAATGGAAATCCAAGTTTTCAGTAAACTTTTGTTGAAAATGAATAAAAAATTCTATCTATAGATAAAAAACCAAGCCTACATTCATGAAGTTAATTTTGACTCATAGTAATATCACGTGTGTGTAGACCAGAACAATGGATTTTCAAGGCTGTGCCCTTTGGGAAACAGATTTCCAGGACTTTCTCCCAAAGACATCTCTGGATGGGTTTGAACTGCTAACATTTCAGTCAGTAGTCAATGACTGAATGATTTGCACCACCCCAGGGCTCTTTAAGCCAAAACCAACTGACAAAAAAAAATCCAATTAAAACTGCTGTTTCCAAGTCAATTCTGCCACATGGTGACTGTATACATGTTAGAGTGGACTGCACCTCATGGAGTTTTCAGGACTGTGACCTTTCAGAAGCGGATCACTAGGCCTTCCTTCCGTGGCACTGTGGGGTGAGTCTGAACTGCCCATTTTTAGGTGAGCAGTTGAATGCGAACCATCTGCCCTGACCAGGGGCCTATGTGCCAACCTCAGAGTTCATCTCCACTCTAATTTGAGGTCGAGATAAAAGATGGTGCCAGGACCCCACAGGAGAAGCCCTAAGAGTCCAGGTGAGAGATCAAGCCACCGGGTCCCTCTCTGTACTGGAAAGAAATTCAGCTGCTGGGCACCAGAGCAGCTGTTAACAACTGAAGGTCAGATTCCCGATACACCTTGTCATGCTCACGTGTCCCTCCGGGGAAGCAAAGAACAAGGCCAGCAAGTCACCCCCAAACCCAAGCTGCCACCAACCTTTTCTGAGGCTGCCTCGAGTGATTTCAGATTGTTTGTGACATTCTTGAGTTCTTCCTCCAGGTCGCCACATTTTCTGTACAAAGACAAGGCATCTGGGTTTGTATGTGTGTGTGGGAGGGAGACTCGTCCACCCTTAGAGCAAGCAGCAGCACCCCCCTGCCCCCGAAGAAGTTTTCACAAAGGCGCCTTGGAAGGAATGTGGGAAAACATTTTTAGTGGATTCTTCCAGGAGGGCAGGCTGTGTACTTATCACACTCGAGCCATACCAGGGCGAGGCACGGCGGGCCTGGGAGGATCTGAGAGGTTCCTGAAGGGCTCCTGGGCCCCTGCCAAGGGTGAGGCCACACGGCCTTGTGAAATCTGTGATTGATGAGGCTGGCTCCGGAAGGTGGAGGAATGAGACCGAGGGCAGGGGGTTGGGAGACAGCACTCGGGAGTTTACACGGGCCAATCAGGCTGGATCAGTGAAACAAGATCTCTCCTGGCTCTGTGGGAGTCTCTCAGACCTGGATTCCTCAGCCATCGCCAACAGAGGCAGCTTTCCAGTTTTTTTCAGAAATGCTTTGGATCCCGGTCAAGCTCCTCACCTCTCTCCTCCCCAGGAACGTGTCACAGCCAAACACTGACATCAGGAGCTGAGCATTTGGATGCCACGGGGAGGCACTGCCTCCCTGGGAAAACGGGACCGTGGGATTCTCCCCACCCACCCCTCTCTCACAAGATTCCTGAGGAGGGAACTGTGTCCCCCACCTCAAAGAAATGTTGGAATTCTGATCCCTCTGTGTCACTCTCATCCCATTTGGGGGAGGGAAAGAGTTGTTTTTTTTGGGGGGGTTGTGTTATTTTATTGTTAGGCGCAGGATGGAGGCCATAACTGGTAGAAGTCCTGACTGAAGTCAATCTCTTTTGAGAGAGAAAAGGACATCAGACCCAGAAGCACTGATGGAGAGATACATGCCACATGGAGATGGCCAAAGACCCTCGGGACAGATCTTAAGGAGAGACAAGGACCTTCCCTAGAGCTGACAGAGAGCAAGGCTTCCCCTGGAGGTGGCAATCTGACTTCAGACTTCTCGCCTCCTGGACTGTGGGACAATACAGTTCTGTTTCTTAAGCCTCCCACTTGTGGTATTTCTGTGACAGCAGTTCCAGCAAAGGAATGAACACATACACACATACTACCCCTCCCCCCCCCCCCCCCCCCCCCCAGTCTCTTTGTAAGGCACAGTCCACATGTGGTCACCATTTCCCAGAGCAGGAAGGACACACAGGCATCATCTGTCTTTTGTCTCCCAGGACATAACGAGGAGGGACTGAGCAGGGCGTCTGTCCCAAGTGCCCGACTCTGGGGGCAGAGCTGCTTCCCGCCTCCCCTGAGCCCAGCTGGGCCCCAGCCCGTCTGGTTCTGCCACTCACAGTTCAGACACCTCGGCACGCTCCTCCGCTCTCTCCAGCTCACCCTCCAGGATGACCAGCTTACGAGCTACCTGCAGAGACAGAAAGGTTGGGCTGAGCCTGACCCTCAACACCCCAACTTGTAGGAGGTCTCCCTGCAGACAGCATAGCCTCAGGCCCAGACCATCTGCAACCAGGATGTCTTGCTGGTTCCTCAACTCAGGGAGTCCTGGGGCTGGGTCTCCCCCAGCCCCATCCTTTGTTGCATTGCTATCATATTTCCCTTGAGGTCTGAAGTCATGGCAACCCTATGTGTGCAGGGTAAGACTGCTGCATCAGCTTTCCAAGGCTGTGACCTTTTGAAAAATGGATTGCCAGGCCTTACTTCCGTGGCACTTGTGGGTAGGTTTAAACTGCCAGTCTTTCCGTAAGCCCAGTGCTTTAAACCATTTGCACCACCCACGGATTCCCTTCCATAGGGCTTTTAAGGGGCTAATCATTTGGAGTACTGATTGCCACATCATTCTCTGAGCTGCCTCCGGGGAACCTGAAACCTCCAGGTGGCGGCCAACCGCCTGCCATCACTAGGGACCCTTGGAGAAAATGAAATTCTGGCCAAGGGAGAAGAGCTTGCCCAGGGAGGCACAGGAAGAGGGGCTGGGTTCCTGGTCTGCAGATTTGTGGCCGAGGACAGGGTGTCTCAATTTCCGTCACACTGTGCTGTCAGAAGAAGATCTGTGGGTGCAAGCGGTTTGTGGTCAGGTGTGAAGGTGAAGGTAGGCAGTTTGAACCCAACCAGAGGCTTGAGGAAGAAAGGCCTGATGATCTGCTTCCATAAAGCCAAGAAGACTCTCTGGAGCAGTTCTCCTCTCGAATACATGGGGTTGCCATGAGTCAGAATCAGCTGGATAGCCCCAGTCTGGTGTCTTTGGTTTGGGCTGTTGAAACCTCCCGCTGATGCACATGAGTGATCTGATCAGTTTGTTTTCCCTAGCAGACAGAGAGCTGCCCCGGACCTTTGGCCCCATGGAAGGTACAGTTTTCCAGCCAAGAGGCTGACTCTGGAAAAACAGATGTAGCCGCAGAAGGACAGCTGACCTCATCAAGAGCTTCCGACAAGAGGCCCAGGCGTTCCCTATCAGCAGCCCCGTTTCCTCCCCACTTCCCCGCTGTCCCCGCCATCTGCTGGCCCAGCGCACCTCCTCGTATTTGCGGTCAGCCTCCTCGGCGATGTGCTTGGCCTCTTTGAGCTGCATCTCTTGGATCTCCATCTTCTCTTCGTCCTTCATGGCCCGGTTCTCTATCACCTTCATGCCTCTGCAAGAAGCAAGTTCATCAAGACCACGGCCACCCCACACTGCCCGTGCTCCACAGGCCTGAGAGCCAGGCGTCCACTTCACGTTTGCTGTTTATGGATTGAATGGTGCAATCCCCAAACATGCTGGATTCCTTCCAGTTATGCCTGTGGATGTAACTGCGTTTGGAAACACAGGGTTTTCTTTGTTACCTTAACAGGCCGCATCAGAGATTGTATTAGGGTGGGTCCTAAATCTCATCAGTCCTGAGTTGTAAGGAACAGCACTGACCCTTTGTTAGTTATTGCTGAGTCGGTTTAAGTCCTCATGACCCTACACGTGAAAGAACAGGACTCTGTTCTGTCAGGTTTTCAGGGCTGGGACCTTTCAGAAGCAGACCATTAGGATGATTTTCCAAGGTGTCTGTGGGTGAGTTTGAACTGCTGACCTGTGGGCCAGTAATCAAGTGTTCACATGTTTATGCCAACCAGGGATATTCCACAGTCTAGACACAGAGACAGGCTAATGGGGGGAAGCGAGGTGCTACGTGAGATCACCAAAGAAGCAAGAAATATGGGGGCTTCAGGACCTCCCCCCAGTACAGAGACAGGCCTTCCCCTAGAATGGGGGCCCTGAACACTGATCTCGATCCTCCAGAACTGTGAGAAAGTAACTTTCTCTAAGACCAGTCATTTGTAGCATTTGTGTGACAGCAGCACTGGGAGACTGAGATGCTCACCACTATCAGACACTGTTTTATGTACCTTCACTGCCACTACCGCCCTGGGAGAAGGCACACTGGCTCCATTTCACAGATGATCAAATTGAGGCTCGGGAAGGTTACCCTCAGGCCTTGTGGTTGTTGCCAGCTGCTGCTGAGTTGGCCTTAACTCCTGGCAACCCCATGGAGACAGAAGAAAATGCTGCCCGGGCCCGAGCCATCCTCTTCATCGGTCTTGAGCTCGACCTTGGGGTATTTCATCACCAGACCTTACTTCTGATGCACCTCGGGGCCTGCTTAAACTAACAATCTTTCAGCTTGCAGCCCAGCCCTAACCACTTTGCCACAAGTGATGCCCCTTCAGATAGCATCAGAGAGCGCTGAAGAGGCTAGCCTATCAGAATGTGTGGAGCACAGAGCACAGGAACACACACTTCCTGCCATCCAGGACGTCCCTTTGGGCTGTCACACAGCGCTCAGGAAACTGTCAGCACACCCTCTGGTCTGGCACGAGGCCTCACTCTGAGAGCAAGCGAGTAAACACGCCAAGATGTCTGTTCTCGACAAGCCCTTTGCAGGGCTCAGATATCAAAGTGGTCTGTCCACACAGCAAGCAGTGTGGGGTGCTTGAATCTCAATCCGCCTCTTCCAAGTGCAGCATCCTTTGTACCAAACCCATTTTGCCATCATACCAGTTCCAGCTGACAGCAAGCTTCTATATTCCAGAACAGAATAGCTCCAAAGGCTTCTTATCTTAATGGAAACAGAATGTCAGAACCTTCTCCCGTGGAGCCGCAGAACGGGTTTGAACCACTAATCTTTAGAGTGGCAGCCAATGACAAACCATTGTGCCACCCAGGGACCAACTGAAGACAGCAGTCTCCAACACAGCTGTGTTCCCTGTGGTGACAGTGTGCAATTTAGTGAGTGGCCTTCCTAGGATGTCATTGGGATATCCTTCGAGTGAGACATTTGGCTGGACCTGTTGGACTGACACCATGGCCAGCAGCTAGGATACCAGCCAGCACAACTGTGACCTCCCTGTTCTTGGGTCCTCACATATTAATTGCCAGGCTGCCCTGCTAGCCACCATCTCCCTCTACCGAGGCGCTGAAGCGGAATCTGCACTGGGGTTCGGGTCCCTTGCCCTGGCTCATTCACTATAGAAGGAATACTTTATTTTTTAAAAAAATTGTTATCGGTTGAACTGTGTCCCCAAAACATTTGTTCTAACTCCTCTATCTGTGGAAGGAGCCTTGGTGGCACAGAGGTCAAGTGCTCCACTGGCACTCACAAGGCTGGTGGCTCAAACTCAACAGTTGTTCCAGGAGAGAGACTGGCAGTCTGCTGAGGTAAAGACTCGCAGCCTTGGAAGCCCCATGGGGCAGTTCTGCTGTGTCTTTTAGGACCAGAACCACTCAATGGTGATAGTGACTGAAGAGATCCCATTTGGAAAAAGGGGCTTTTCTTTGTTATGTTAGTGAGGTCACATTTGTGTTGGGAGGGCCCTAAGAATCCATTAGACAGAGAGAAATGGGCACAGAGTCGAGGTGCGTGCACAGAATTGAGGAACTCTTCCTTTTTAACAGCTGAAAGCGACAAGGGCCTGCCCTTAGATCTGATACCTTGAACAGGAATTCCCAGCTTCCTGAATTTGAAGTACATAAATTTCTGTTCAACAGGCCACCCCCCTTGTGGTACTTCCGTTACAGCAGCACTAGGAAATTAAGACACCAGGGGAACAACTCCACCAGACTCCAAGAGTCTCTACTTGCTCTTTTATCTCCAGCTTACAATTCCAACACCACAGTCAGAAAAGATTCCTTCCTTCTAGAAGAGGTCAGGCTTGATGAATTATGTCTTAGAAAAGGGGCAGCACAAGCGCTCCCTGGAGGCAAGGATGGCAAAGCTTTGGAGAGGCTATTCCTTGGAAAAGGACATCATGCCTGGAAGGGCAGAAAGTCAGTGAAAGAGAGCAAGACCTCCATTAGTGACTACAGCAATAGGTTCAAGGGTATCTATCAGAGATGGTTAGCCTGGCACAGGATAGGACAGGGTTCAGATCTGTTGTTAATAAGGTCTCTATGAGTCTGACTCGATTCAATGGCCCCTGACAACAGGCAAGGTGACTGCAGAGACAGGTCCAATGAGAAGTGTGGCAGGGTCGCATTTCTGTCAAGTCCTCATACTTCCTGATACACAAGAGCATGCTGCAACAGTCACGTCAATCCACTTGGCTCAAGGGTCTTCCTCTCCTTCGTCAACCCTCCACCCTTCCCAGCATCATGTTCCTTTACAAGAAATAGTACCTCCTAGCAACACGTCCAAAGTATGTGAGGTGAAGTCTCATCATCCTTGCCTCCAAAGAGCATTTCGGCTGCACCCTCTCCAAGGCATATCTGTTTATCTTTTTGGCCACAGGGTCACATAGTGGATACAATTTGCTACTGGCTGGCCCACATGTTACCACACAAGGACCCCACTGACCACCAGAAACAGTTCCCACTTACAATGATCTTAGAGGACACAGCTGAACTGCCCCACATAGTGTTTCCAAGGCTGCCATCTTTAAGAAAGCAGGCTACCACGCTTTCTCCCAAAGAGCAGCTGGTGGGTTAGAACTGATGATCTTTTTGGTTAAGAGTCGAGCGTGGAACCACTGCACCACTTGGGCTCCTTATGGTGTAAACCCGGCCCCAAAGAGGTGCTTGTAAATCCAAACTTCTTCATCTATGGATGCAACTGGCATCTGAGAATATGATTCTCTTTGTTATGTTAACAGTGATGCCATAGCTGTTCGGGGCATATTCTAAATAAACCTCATCATTTCTGGAAAAGGAGCAGAATGGACACAGTAAAGAGTAAGCATAGACGGAATGCCTGATGCCTCTGGGAGATCAACAAGGGACGAAGGAGGAGAAGCGGAAAAAGCAAAGACCTTCCCCTAGAGCCGAGAGTGAGCCTTTCCTCAGAGCCAGTGACCTGAATTCAGATAGCCAGCCTCCTGACCAGTGACAAAAATAAGTCCAACAACTTTGAAGTCACTTTAAAATTTGTGTTATTTGTTACAGCAGCACTAAGAGCCTGATCCATTCATTGTCTAGCGGCCTAAAGCCCAGCCCATGTGGAAAGTTTTTCCCTCTTTGCTTTCAAGCCAAGGAGCATCAGTCATCACACACTTAACCTGTTGTCATTGAGTAATTCATGAAAACCTCTTTCACTGTTACCAACACTGTGGATGAGTCTTCTGTGTACAACACAATGAGGTGGAATGGACATTAACACCCATACCTTGGTTGGGATTCTCATCTCAGCCACCTGGTGTTTACTTGGGAACCAGACTCAGCCTTGAAGGCAGCCCATGTGTGTGTGTGTGTCAGAGAACAAAATGTAGATCTTACCAACTTTCATTCTGGTCAGCCACACCAACCCAAACCTTTCCATCAAGTGGATTCTGACTCACAGCAACCCTCGATCAAGTTTCCAAGGCTGTAAACCTTTTCAGAAGACTGCCCATCCTTCTCTCTTGGAATGAATGATTAATGGATTTGAACCACCAACCTTTTGTTTAGCAACCCCATGTTACGCCTTATGCCACCAGAGGTCCTTAGATCAGACATATGATTCGCATTTTCTGAAAGCAAAGAAGCCACTGGATCCCAAGGGGTCTTACCTCTCACTCTCATCAGCAGCCTTCTCTGCCTCCTCCAGCTTCTGCAGGGCTGTGGCCAGGCGCTCCTGAGCCCTGTCCAGCTCCTCCTCCACCAGCTGGATGCGTCGGTTGAGAGCTGCCACATCACCTTCAGCCTGGGTGGGAGGAAGGCAGCCAGTTAAGAACAGGACAGTCAGCAATGGAATCCCTTCTACCCTGGGCAAATTCGCTTCCTCCCCAAAGCCCATCCAGCAACCCAGGCAGTCACACTCTTTTCTAGAAAGAGAGTATGAATTTCCAGAATGATTATCCTCCCCAAATGCCAGGAAACATCTGTCATTTAAACAACAAAAGGTGTGTCCTAGTACAGGATGGGAGGTCAGGTCAACAAAGAGAAAAACAAGGAGCACACCACCGGCTCAAGACAACAGTGCTGACTTTTCCAGTAACTTGTAACAGACTCAAATAGCGGTCATTTCCCTGTAAAGTGCATGGTGGGTACAGTGTTCCTGGGTCCCTGGAGAGCAAATCCATTGGCGATCCAGTTTACCCTGCCATAGAGGGTCTCTTCACAACTATTTGAAGGACAAAGCAAATGAAAAAATATGAGATCCTTATTCTATAGAAGAATTCTGACCAAAAGGGTGGAAATGCGGAACAGAACCTCATAGTCTAATGGAATCCAGACTTCCTAGAGCTATTGAGGCTGGATAAACCCCCAAACTAATTCCTAAGGGATTCTTTCGTTTTAAATGGAAAGATTTTTATCCCTTGAAATCATCTATAAACCAAACAAATAGTTTAACTGAATTAGAAAAGAATGTCTGTCGTGAACATTACACTCTCTTAAAGAATCTACATGAGCACAAAACTTCGGCAACAGTAACTTGAGAGGTCAGATGAGAAGCTGACAGGAGCAGTGAGTTTGTGCTGATGATGGTCAAACAATTTGGAATAGGATGACAAGTGGCATAACTTAAAGAAGGAATCAGTATCAGGGAATCACACATGTAGAAATTGCTGAGTTGATGTATGCTCTGCTGCGTGTATTTTCATAAAATAACCAACCAAAAAAGATCATTGAGTGGTTAAAAAAAAAACAAACATTATGGGAAGCTACTATGAGATACCACTGAAGGCGTATCAGAGTGGCAATGATGAAAAAACTAACAAAAACCAGTGGAAAATGGGAGTCGATGAGGTGGTGGAAAAACCGGGAACCCTCGCCCGCTGCTGGTAGAAATACAAAATGGTGCAGCCACCACAGAAAAGAGGTTGGTGGTTTCTCACACAGCAGAACACAGTTATCATATGAGCTAGTGATCTTGACTACCCAGAAGTGAAGGCAGGAATGCAGACTGAACCAGGCTCCGCCCAGGGTCAACGCAGTGCTTGCCACAAGGGCCAAGAGGTGGACACAGCCATACTGTCCACCGAAGGATGAACTGATGGATAAACACAATGCAAAATACTCATCCAATGGCATATCACACAGTTGGACAGAACAGGAGTCCTGCTGTTGACCCCACACGGATGCACGGAAGGCATTACACTAAGTGAAGACAGTCAGTCGCAAAAGGACGTACAATTTCACGTACATGAAAAAATGCAAATAACCAGAATCCAAAGCTTATGAGTGGTTTTCAGGAGTGGAGGGAGGGCTGCAAGGAAACACTTTGTCGCTGAGAAGGGCACTGCATTTACGAAGGAGAGTCGTACAGCTCGGAGGGTGTAATCAAGGCCACTGGAGCGTGCAGACCCCATTCCATTGGCGAGTGTGCTGTGCACCAAAATAAAACTGGTGTCTCAGTTAAATCTTGGCCATCGGGGGCCAAGAGGAGAGAGGTGATGAGACAAAAAAAATAGACAAAGGAAAGACAGCCCGTTCCCAGGCGGAGAGGAGGTATCTATCTGGTGTCTGGAGGGTGTTGGTTGGTCAGATGTTTTCACCCGCAGGATAGACGACGCGGCAGAGTGCACCAATGCAGAGACATGGATCAGGACCCTGGCGTGGCTTCTCTGAGCCCATGTGGCACTGGGCACACTGTTTTTGCTTGAACGACTCTTCTTTCTCAGTAGAAAAGGCGTACAGTGGAAGGCGTACTATGGTGCCTGGTCCACACTCAAAAACCCCCCAACAAACCAAACCAACACACACACACACACACAAAAGGCGTACAGTGGAAGGCGTACTATGGTGCCTGGTCCACACTCAAAAACCCCCCAACAAACCAAACCAGCTGCCAGCAAATCAGCTCTGACTCATCAGCAACCCCATATGTGTGAGCACAAAAGTGCGTTCAACACGGTGTTCCCCGGTGTCATCTTCTCGGAAACAGACCTTTCTCCTGAAGGGTCTCGGGGTGGTCTGGAACTACCAATCTTTTGCTTGTTAACTGAGTGTTTCAGTGACTGTACCACCCAGGGATTCTTCCTGGAACACCAAAGGCAGTAGCTCCTATCATCAGTGTTATAGTTCAGTTCACGTATCTCACCCCTTTTGCAGACAGGAACAACTGAAAGACTCAGCTAAATGAAGGGGTTTGTTCACGACCACAGAATTGGTCTCCTGCTACCCTCAGCTTAGGGTGCCTTTTTCTGAACCTGCACCCTGAGTTTGAGGGGGTTTGAGACTAGATGAGTTAGCCACAAAAAAGATGGAATATTAGGTATTAATCAAACGAGAGTCCGCAGACATGAGAAGAGAGGGTTCTGTTCAAGTCACAGTGCCCATGGCCATCAAGCCCACTCTGACTCATGGTGGCCCCACCCACGGGTTACAGAGGACAAGGGAGCACCAGGAACTTTACGGATGCACATTTCCAGGCTTTTCTTCCATGCAACATGGAAGGGTGTATCGTACATACCAACACTCTCCCCCCAAAACAAACACCACACAAGAAAAGAAAAACAAAAACTCCAGACCAGTTTGGCCAACAAGGTAACTATTAATTCATAGAGGTTTGAACCCCCAACCTTTAGGCTAGAAGGTGATTTGAAATCATTTGTACCACTAGCTTTTTTTGTATCAAGACAAGCAAGAATCTCTCACAGATGAGTGAGGAAACTCTTCTCTCACCTGCCCTTTAAATTTATAGAGCCCTCCCCGCAAAATAGCATGGGCTCAGAGCTGTTGAAAACCAAAGGTGGAGAATCAGGGAACTACAAGTCAGAGGACAGGTGTTCTGAATCAAAAACTCCTCGAAAATATCCATTCGGAAACTCCATTAAAACCACCGGCTGACATGTAGCCAACCCAGGGATTCCTTCCAATAAGGGTGAAGGGAAATTTGGGCCGCTGATGGTCAAACAGCATGGTGAACGCATTTAACGTCCCTGAGCCGTAGTCAATGAGGACCACTGAAATGGTCAACGTTTTGTTACCAGTGGCCTAGTATGAAGAGCTGCCCTCCCAACACAAAGATGGGCAGTTCAAATCCACCAGCTGCTGCTTGGGATTAAGATGGTAAATCTCCTCCCTTGCAATTCACAGTTTCTGAAAACCTTCCAGAAGACCAGCTATTAGTTCCAACTCCACAGCAGTAAGTGTGGAAGACCAGCTATTGTAAGAAATAGCCCCCCATTTCCTCCTGCTGATGAGTGAGCGCCTTTTAAAAAAAAATGATCCTTAAGTCTGCCCATTCAATTGCACCATCAGGGGGCAAGAATTCATTTTTCTCCTTCCAGAGGTTTTTGGTATAGCCACAAGGTTGTGCAACCACTATCGCTATCTAATTTCAGAACATTTTTACCACATTAAAGAGGAAGCTTGTCCTTTTAGAAACGGATTCTTAAGATCACACACTAAAGTGCTTGATAAATGAGTTATCTTAAAAAAAAAAATAATTTTAATGAGCATTTACAGAGATTTTGGATTTCCATTCATTCATTGCTGCACTTCTCTCCCCGCCAAGCCCCCCCAGCCCCCAGTTCGCTCCTCTCTTTCAAAAGTAAAAGAAACACTGCCTCCCTGGTACACAATCCCCCCGCACCCCTCCGACCGCCCCAAGTACAT
This sequence comes from Elephantulus edwardii, assembly GCF_000299155.1. Lineage (NCBI taxonomy): Eukaryota > Metazoa > Chordata > Mammalia > Macroscelidea > Macroscelididae > Elephantulus > Elephantulus edwardii. Next base: position 2,158,432 of record NW_006399976.1, read on the forward strand.
TCCACTATGCACTTAATTGTGGACTCTTGTGATAACCATAATACCCTATCATATATTGTTTTTAAATTATTCACTCCTCATCTGTTTCAGTGCAGTATACACAATTTATCCAGTTTTCCTCAGTCTTACCCCCACCCTGATATCAGTCCCATTTTGCAACAGTGGCACCATACAATATTTGTCCTTATGAGTTATCTTTAAAAAAATAAAAGGGAGCTACCTCTTCTGGAGGCAATTCTGAGGTTTGGCAGCTCTGTTTTTGGCATATTTTAAACCGTCTGCAATCTCTGAGATGAGTGTGTGTGTGTGTGTGTGTGTGTACACTTGCGCTGCTGGTACAATTGTTAAAGAATCTGACCACCTACCAAAAGGTTGGCAGTTCAGATCCACCCACTTGCTGAGGCACAGAGAAGGATGTGGCAGCGTGCTTCAAAACACACACACAAACACACACACACCACTCACAAAACAAATAGCTATTGCTGTGTGCCACCAAGTTGGAACCCACTCATTGCTGACCCTTCAATGTCTTTTTAGAGGCAGGAAATCGCACAGGAGGAGACTGCCCATCTATCTCCTGTGGAGCAGCGGGTGGATTGGAGCAGCGGATGGATTGGAACAACATGCCTTTGGGATTGCAATGCAGTTTCTTACCACTAGGCCACTTAGATACCCTAAGGCCTCTGTCCTCCAGGTTCGCTATGCATTGGAATTCACTAGATGGCAACAGGTTTTGTAGGTTTTAGAGAGAGAAAGTGTGTATGAGCGAAGCCTGTGAAAGCCAGAAATTGAAGAGACTGCCTTGTTTTTCCAAGTCTTGAAACTTTCCTGTCACTCTCTATAGTAGAAAATACTTGTTTTCTTTCTATCTTACCCAGGCTGGAAGGCTCTACTCTAGAAGTGTCATCACTAGATACCACTGAGTCAACGGTGACTCACCAGGACCCCAAATGAATAGGCTAAACCTGCTTGACTTTTCAGGGTTCTGACCCTTCAGAGGTAGACCTTGGTACCTTGCCTTGGGAGGCGCATCTGGATGGATTCGAACCGCTAACCTTTCCGCTAATAGTCAAGTGCTTAACCATTTGTGCTGTATTCTCACACTCTCCCCTTCTTCTCAAACTGTACATATATGTATTTGAGAAAAAATGCTTGTCACTGCTAGTCACTCCAGGCCCCGCCTCTTCCTGCAATCAAAGCCTTCCACAGGCTACAAAGGATTTCCCTTATAAGGTAAAAGAGGCTTGCTAGATACATGTGGCAAAGGAACAGGAAGATGTCGGTTAATCACACAAAAATCTAAACGAAACCAGCTGCTGGGAGGCCGCCCCAGAAGTCTGCCACACGCCGGCTCACAGGGGTTTTTTTTGCCTCTGGCCTCAGTTCCTTTGCCCAGAAACCTTCTCCCAGCTTCCCCTCTCCTGCCCAGAAAAAAGGCGTCTTTGTAGAAGGAAGTTTTTAAGAAGTCCTAAACTTTCCAAGCACTTCTTTCCTCCCAACTGGCCTGTCCCATTACTGAGCTTTGGCACACAACTAAAGGCCATTTTTAAGCTGAAGTAATTGTCCTCCAGCGACACAGCTTGGGATGAGATCAGACGGACGCTGTGTGTGTGAGGCCAAACCAGCTACTGTTTGGAGGTGCAGATGACTTTCTAAGGCCTCTTCTCGCCAAAACGGCCCTTATAGGATTAACTGCCCAATAATTTTGGGAAGAGAGGATTTATGGCCCTCTGCTTTCCCAAGACCTGTCCATACTCCTCTGCAACGCCCATTTTCCCTTCCTAATCCCTACCAGGAATTCCAATATCCCATTTCCAGGGCTTCTAGGCTTCCAACTTCCCAGCTTCCTTGCTTTTGAAAGCATTGCTTGAGTCACTCCCTTGACTCAGCAAACTCCTAGTCATTCTTCAAAACCCTACCCCAAACGCCCATTCTGAGACCTCTTTTCCTGTTTTGGTCCCATAACAGAGCTTAGAAACATCCCCTAACATTAACCACACCCCAAACCTCATCTGTGCACCCCTCCAATTAGGTTGTGGGCTCTGAGGTAAAAAAGCACTACCTGAGCATCTACTTGTACCTGCCCCCAGGTATCTATGGCCCAAGAGGTAGGCACCCCTACTTTACAGGAGGGGAGCCGAATATGATGTGAGGGGAGGATACCAGATGGGGCTAACACCCAGCTATGTCTCCAGCACAGGTATGACCCTCTGTGTAGAGGGACAGTAGGAATAGTGAGCAGAGGTCGAGGCCCCTCACTCAACCCTTTTCGTCTCTGGCACACAGGAGGGGTTCAGCTGAGCGTGGGTGGAGGATCCCAAGCTAGTTACTGAAAATCCTCCAGTCCTAGTCCCCGCAGGGACAAGCCAGGAGGGGACAAGCTGGCTGGTTGCTCGGGCAGGACTTCCGCCCCCCTCCCGCCAGCCCGCGGAGGACACGTCGCCGCCGCCGCGCCCAGGAAAGTTCCGCGGGAGCCGAGGCGCGCGCGGGAGAGCCCGAAAGTGAGCCGCCCCCGTGCGCTGAGGCCGCCCAGCCCCACACAATGGCGGCGCGGCGTCCCCTCTCCCTCCACCCTGCGCCCCAGGCTGGGAGGGGGGATCCCGACGCGCTTGGGGCGTCCCTCCACCCCGATCATGCATCCCACCCCTCCCCCCACTTCCCGCCGGCCGGCCCTGCCCTGCCGGACCGCGGCGCCGGCACCCTAGGCCGGGAGTGAGAACTGTTGCGGACTAGGGGTCTCGCTGCGGCCCTGATGGGCGGCTGCCGCGGGACTAAGGGGCCCGGCGAGGCCCGGGGTGGGGGGAAGAGCGCACAAGCTGGCGGTGGGGGGTGAGCGCGGGAATCGGGCGAGGCCCGGAGAAAGGAAGAAAGCAGGGGCGTGGGGTAGAGCGTCCCGGAGCCAGGGCAAAAGGAGTCACCAGGGGACAAGGGGATCTGGAAGCACCAGGCTTCGGGTGCATGAGGGCACTGGGAGGGGTCCCAGGTGGGGGCATCGGGCGGTAGTTGGTGCTCTGAGAAGGGGTCCCCAGGCACAGAGAGCCAGGGGGTGAGGAGTGCGCGCAAAGAGTACGAAGGGAACACCAGTTGGGGGCGCCAGGGCGGGGATCGAGGGGCCCCCGGCCCGGAGGCTCCAGGTGGGGAGCGCAGGGTTGCAGACGCAAAAAGGGCGCAGGGACGGGATCGCGGGGTCCTGGAATGCGCGGTGCACCGAGGCCTGCGGGGATGGAGGAACCGGGACAAGGATCCAGAGGTGGTAGGGCCGGGGCCGGGGTGGTGGGACCAAGGAGGGTGCAGGGATGCCGGAATCCCGCGCGCTCACTTTCTCTCTCCGCTCGCGTTCGCCGTCCAGCTCGCGCTGCAGGCCTTGCGCGCGGTCCTCGGCCTCGTCAGCCTGCTGCTGCAGGGCCTGGATCTTGCGCTTCACCGCCTCCAGAGAGTTGAGGCCGGCCATGGCGGGACGCGGCGGGACGAGGGGTGCAGGCTGGGCTCGGCGACGCTGCAGCACCGCCGTCCCGGCCGCCAGCCTTTGCAACGCCGGCCACCCCCGCCCGTCCCCGCCCCCCGGCCGGGCCGCCGTCGGGGTGAGGTCAGCGCGGCCGGGGCGACGTCACACCGCGGGGGCGGGCCTGACGTTTGCACCGCTGGCCGCAGCTGCTGGAGAAGGCCCCGATTCGGGACATATTTGGAGAAAGCGCCGGGAAAGCTCCTCCTTTCCCTCGGGCGCGCCCTCCAGGCCTGGCCCCGGCCGACCCTGCCGCGCGCGCCCCATTACTGCGCGCGCCCCATTACTGCGCACGTACGTCGGAGGCTTTCTTCTCTGTCAGCTCCAGCTTCTCCTGAGCGTCCTTCAGGTTCTCGGAGTACTTGTCCAGCTCGTCCTCTGTCCCCTTCAGTTTCTTCTGGAGGTGCGTCAGCTCCTCTTCCACCTGGTAACAGATGGGGGAGCGTGTCAGGCGGGGGGACAACTCTCTGCCGCACAGAAATGTCCCCCATGTTCACAATCCCCCAGTCTCTCTCACTGGGCCTCAGTTTTCCTCGTCTGTAAAACAGGGAATCACAATAGAATAACAATAACAATTGATTGTTGCTGTTAGTTGCCTTTAGAGTGAGCCTAATTCTTACAGACCTCACGTCGCCAAGGACAACTGTGCTGCCCAGTTTTCAAAGTTGAAAACAGGTCCCCAGGTTTTATTTCCTCTAGGTACCTCTAGGTAGGTTTGACCCGCGAGCCTTTCATGTGGTAGTGACACGCTTAAGCACGTGTAGATCTAGGGACTCCTACTTAGTCTGTGTTGTGACTCAAATCAATTTTGGCCCTTAGTGATGCCTGTGACAGAGTAGAATTGCACCAGAGTTTTTTCTTGGCTATAAATTTTATGCAAGCCAATCACTAGGTCTTTTCTTCCTCAGGGTCGTTGGGTGGGTTTGAACTGCTGCCTTTGTTGGCAGCATACCTATTATGCCACCAAGGCTCCTTACAGTAATGTTTCTCAAACTAAACCCACTGCCATCCAGGGATTCTTTCGCTTGTGAGCAGCCTGGTGGATTCGGACTTTGGACTTTTTGTTAGCCCCACACAAGCCACCACTGGCTCCATGCAATAGTATCTCTTGCCAGCTAGGTGCCATCCAATCAGCTCAGACTCAAAGCAACCTTGGGTACAATGGAAAGGAGCTCTGCCCCAAACCTGTGCCATTCTCACAGTCTCTGCTGTGCCTAAGCCCATTGTTGCACCCCACTGTGAACTAGTCCCTGTTAATCTTATTTTTCAAGCTCCCTGTTGTTGTTGTGTATCATAGAGTCAGAACCGACCCATAGTTGACCCTTCAGTGAGTTTTCAGAGGCAGTTAATCACACGGGAGGGAGGAGATTGCCTGTCCTCCCACAGAGCAGCTGGTGGTCTTGAACCATGTGACTTTGGCATTGCAGCACAGCTTCTTGCCGCTAGGCCACCAGAGCTCCCTAGGTATCAAAAATTGTTTGATCTTCACTGTTGTTGTTAAGTGCCATTGAGTTGTAGATGACTCATAGCGACCCTATGAACAAAAGACCTGAACACTTGTATAACTTTGTTTCTCCAAGTTCATAGAGTTTCAGGAGGCAAGCCATTTCAGAAGAGGATGTTACTCCTGCTTCCAGGCTTCTTTTAATCGGGGAGCTCCACCAAACACTGTCCACTGTGGGTAACCATTATCACATTTGACACTTCAGTGTCACAGTGTTTAGTATCACAGCAACCATGAGTTACCTCTGTACAGCAAATGGACAGACCAGTGCTATGCCACTTAGGAGAATGTTTGACTAAAAACAATTAAAAGGACCACAGATTAAAATCACCCACCTTTGGCTTGATAGCATCACTTTCTGTCCACTAGGCCAACAGAGCTTTCACTATGTTGTTGTTGATCTCCACTGCTAACTTAAATTATCAGTTCAAACTACCCAATGGTACCCTGGAAGAAAGGCCTGGTGATCCACTTCCATAAAAACCCTATGTGGTGTGATGTGGCTGTGGGGACTGATGGGTTGTCAATGTGGTGAGACAGTTCCATCATCTCACCCTGCCGATACTGCCATGTAACATCCTTCTGGACAGGCAACCGCACAGCTAATTAATCTTGGCACACCTTGACTCCATTTTATTCTAAGGATATTAGTTAATTTCAATCGTGTGATTTTTGAATGAGGACGTGATGCCAGAGGAGCCTTTGTCCTTTCGGAATGATATAAACGCAAACGATGAAGGCAAGGAGGGAGCGCAGACCAACACTCCCCAGCCTTTCAGAAAACCAGTAAACCCTGAGGAGTATTCTGCTCTGTAGCCCTTGAATTGTATCCATGGCAACTGACAACCACAGAGTAATAATAGTTTCATCATCCCCATCTTTCCTGGTCCTATGACCTGCGCACCAGCTCTTATCCTTTTCACCCATTTCTAGTGAGTTGGAATCCACCTATTGCTGACTCTCTGTTGGATTTCTGAGACTGTAAATCACACAGAAGGAAGTTGCCCATTTTTCTCCCAGAGAGACACTGGTGGATTTGAACCGCCAGAGAGGCACAGCCGTTGGTTAGCAATGCAACTTCTTTGTACAATTTTGGGAGACGTAACTGAGACCCTTACACATTTTCTGAAAATGTTAAGTTTTGTATTCCAGTTTGGGAGAAGGAAGCAGCTTCTACGTGATTTGGGGTTCAGCAGAAAGGAGGATTTATTTTGGAACCCTGAACCTTGTCTCCCCATTTTTATCTCCAGTCTATGCCCCAATAGGCATGCCCCTGTTCCCATCTCACCCCTCCTCTTCTATCTCTCTCTTTTACACACACACACACACACACACACACACACACTCACACTCAGACACTTTCTAAATAATATTTTTATCCATATATCTGCTCTTTCTCGGCTTCAAACAGACGATCACCCTCAGGCATTCATTCTGACTGGCTCCAGATTACATCAAAGGACTGAGAGGCTTAGACCTCAATACAGGGCTGGGGTGGGGGGCTTGGTTAGAAGAGGTCTACCCCTCAAAGACCACTTTTTTTGAAGGCCCTGGTTAATTTTTTTAAAATCTTTGTGTATTGGCCTGTGTTGAAATGAAAATGTTTCCTCCCTCCCCTAACTTTTTAGCCTTCCGATAAACATTTTGTTTATCCAAAGGGTCTGCCCCTTTTTTTTTTTTCTTTACCCCTCTTTAGGAAACTCACGTTTGAGGGATACAGATACCAGAGCCCATCGCCCAGTCGGCTCCACCACACAGGTTAAAAGTCAGCTCAGGGAGCCTTCCCCACCCTTGTGGCCATACTTACTGGAGTGATCAAGCCCAAGTCCAATGTGGCCCACCTGCTCTAGCTGTGACTCTGGTGGTCTGACCCCTGGTTCTCCAGGGTGGCAGTCAGCCCCCTTCAAACTCCTCCTGCCTTCTCCTCAGCAGGAAGCCCAGAGAAAAGTGAAGCAAAGTGACTTTCTGAGGTCACACAAGGTAGGACTTGAACCCAGTGCTCTGAACATCAGCCTTTGGCCCATCCACACGCCAGGCCTACTCTCCTGATTCCGCCCTTGCTTGCTTTATTCAGTCCTTACCCAAAGGGGCCTTGTGCCCGAGACATGGAAACCCAACTCTGAGTCTGGGTTGTCCATTGACCTAAGATGATATTCAGGTTGTGGTAGGTGCAGGGACCAGGCTAATGTACTAGGTACAGAGTCCTCGATGCAGTGTGCCCGGTGCTGTGTGACTCTGTGAGTTGGTGCACAGACTGGAACAGATTCTTTAAAGGGTTCCTCCCTCAGAGGAGCCTGCCACGTGTCCAGCTGAGCTAGAGGGTCCAGGGGTGGCAGCTGAGGCTGGGTTTGGGGTGGGATTCAGCTAAAGTCATGGAGATGCCCCCTGATAATCCCTAGCTAGGGTGCCTCAGATAGTGAGGAAGGCTAGTCTGTCCAGAGGCCTCAAGGGCCATCTACCCTCCTGTTCCACGTACAGTTGGTGGCTGAGGGGAGTGGTAGGCCCAGCTCAAGGAGAGCAGAACAGCTCATGCCAAAGTCAGAATCTATGTGGTCTGACATTGACCTCTAGTTGGGGGCCCAGGGACCTGACTCCCCACTTTGCCTGTCCTATCTTGTGGCCTCAGTTAATACACACACATACACCTACACACCCTCACACCCCCACCACACTCCCCACCCCCAGCCCCTCAGCTGTCTCTAAACACCCCCTCCCCAGGACACATGAGCCATTTCCTTATAGGTGCTCTCAGGCCAGTTGACTCCCCTGACGTCACCTGACTGTCTTCCAACGCTGTGGGAGTAGCCCTTACTCAGCTCAATATGATCATCACCACGTAAGGGTGAGGGCACGCTTGTCAGCAATGGGCTTATCAGGGTAGAAGCATGGGTTGGGGTCTTGGAAATTTTTCTGGCCACATTTGGGCAGGGACGTTGGCCTGGGCACTGGGATGGATGGGATGGGCAGGGTGTTACGAAGTTTTTAAAATGAGCCAAACCCCAAAGCAAACCCACTGCACTTAAGTTGACTCCAACCCATGGTGGCCGCTTGTATGTTACAGAGTTAAGACTGCTTCATGGGGGTTTTCTTGGCCATCATCTTCCCAGACGTAGATTGCCAAGTCTTTTTTCTTTGGCACTGTGGGATGAGGTTGAAACACTGACCTTTTAGTTATTGTATGCTGTCAAGTCAGAATTGACCTGTAATTGACCCTCCAGTTACAGTTACCCTCCTGGGTTTTCAGTGGAATAAATTTCACAGGAGGAATTTCTCCATCCTTCTCCCGTGGAGCAGCTGGTGGATTTGAACCGCATGCTTTGGGGACTGCAACAGTTTCTTACCATTAGGCCACCAGAGCTCCCTACAAGTTAGTAGTTAAGTGCAAGGAAAATACCAAATACATTAAGATACTGTCTTCCTGAGCCTCTTGGAGGGACCTGCCCAGAGCCATGATGATTGAGGATTTGATCCCCCGGCTGACAGACCGCAAAGCTGGTTCTCTTGAGTGTTACACATGGTGTGTCCACTGTTCCCTACTTTCTGCTGAGGGGGTTCCTACTGACCCTGGTCACCCTGGCCTCAGCACCCCCTGCCCCGGGCAGAGGCCTCACCACTGCTTGAGGCTGCCCGTGGTCCTCTGTCTGTCCCCACCCTGACCACTGAGCTTGGGGATACCTGTGACTGACTTCTTTAGCCTTGGGGTGCTGAGTGTTGGGCCCAAGGCTGAGGTTCACAGCAGGCACATTATCACCCAGCATGGGGCTGAGTCCATACTCAGAGTGGGAAGTTTGTCAGATGAGTAAGCGCCCCAGCCTCTAATCCATCAGTGAAAGCAAGCCAGGCATGGGAACGAAGGAGAGTGGCGTGAGTCAGCCTCCTGTCTGTCACCTCTCTCTGAGTCCTACGCGCTGGGTGTACGCTGCTTGGAGAGCCTGGCCCTGGAAGTGGGGGAGACCTGGCCTGGGAGGTGGAGCCTGGCCCTGACTCTCAGAGAGCTCAGTGAGTCAGTGTCAAGTCACTGTCCTTTGGATCTCAGTTTCCTCATCTGTAAAATGGCCAGGAGGAGCAGACCACACACGCCTTTGTCCTTACAAATGGGGCCTTTGGGCTGGGCTGTGGCAGGATGTGTGGTTAAAGGCCAGTGGGGACAGATATCCCTGGCCAGGAGGGGAGCGGCAGGAAGGGTGAGCTGGGCTTCCCGTGCCGTTCCCACACTGCACAGGCAAAGTTGGAATTGGAACACTGCTTCAGAGTCCCCGGGGGTCAGGCTGGCTGCTGCAGAGAAAGGCTCTTACTGCCTCCTGCCTTGTTTTCCAGCCAGGATGGGCCACCTGATGTTGGAAGATGAGCCCTCTCTACTTTGTGCTTTGGACCCTACCGTTTTGAGTTCTGTCCTAGTGGTCAGAAAGGACCATTTGCCCCCATTTCACAGATGAAAACACTGAAGGTTCATTTCTACTTAGTTTTATGAAAAAGAGGGACAAAATGAAAATACAGCTGGGGGTTGGAGGACCCTCCTGCCTGCCCCTCCTTGGTCATATTGCCAGTTGAAGGCTTTTGAAAAACCTTCCATTCTGAATATGCAATAGGCGTGGAAGATTATATCGGCCACTCACATTTTAGTGAGAATTACTTGCTTTCCTCTAAATCTCTAAGTCAGTCATGATGACTGAAAACTGGCAGCTCTGGTCCCCTACAGGATGGGCGTCTGTGCTCACAGGGGAGGGAGGGGAATTTGTGGCAGAGTGCTGGGGCGGAGCTGGCTGGTGTGAATGTGTCACCAGCCCAGTGCTTAGGGCAGCCTCAGGACATTGGGGGATGGAGAGGCCCAATAGGGAAGTCAGGTGGGGCAGGAAACAACTCTGGGTTGATTGAGTGCTCACTCTGGGCCAGGCTCCAGGTGTGGAGCCAAGGGTTCCACCTGCAGCAGGGCCACCCCTAATCCCCCCACTCAACTGGGGAGGTGCCTCTGTCACCACTCTGCACTCAGAACCACACAGAGGCTCTGAGACATTGTTCCAGGTGGCCTGGTGGCAGAGTTGTGCTTTGAATGGAACTTGCTTGTGCTCAGAGCTTTACCCTGAGGGTTGGCCTGGCGCCCGGCTGGGCTGGGCATCACTGCCACCAACTGGGTGTCTCCCAGGGCTTATCTGAGCCCTGGAAGCCCCTGAGGGCTGGGTGCTTGGCTCCAGTGTGTGGGGAAGCCTGTGGGGAGCAGGGAGCTAAAGGACAGGCAGGATTCCCTGCATCCTTCCCCCTGGCTGCTCTGGTCATCTAGGCCCATGACCACTGACTTCTGCTCAGCCCAAGTCTCTCCCTGTGCCCTCCATTAGCTCCCTGGAGCCCTGACTGCCAGTGCCGGAATCTTAGCCCTGAGCTCTGGGTTCAAGGCCTGTGAGTTTTTATGCCATAGGTCCTGGGGGACTGAACTCCTGCCCTCTGCCTTCCGAGGGTATCTGCCTCCTCCGCAGCCTGGCCCCTGGCCCCTAGGCCTCCATCTTCATCTTGACACACACACAAACTCATCTTACCACACACAGACGCTGTGAGCACTCCCATACAGACAATACTCCAGCAGACACATGCTCATTCCAACACACACACACACACACACACACACAAACACACACACAGAAACTCATCACACACAGACCCTCACATGCCAGTGGATACACACACTCACCCACCATGCATACATACTCACTCAACACTCATCGACACCACACACTGCAACACGCTGACTCATCCTAAGACAAAAACACACAGACATACTTCACCAGAAATGCTCCTTTACCCTGACACAACACCACTCACTTCAACAGTTATACACCATCACATATGCCAACACACACACTTACCCCACAGACACGCTCACGCATGTGCCAATAGACGCACAGGCACACAACACTTGTGCTCACACGATTCACACACCTACACACTCTGACGCACACACTCACTTTGTTCTAAACAGGTGACATTCATCCCAACAGACACATCTGTTCCAATGGATGCTGCAACACAAATTCATTGACTTCAAAACACACACACACACACACACACTCTTTCTCTCTCCCTAACAGAAGCCTACACATACCCACACATGCCAGCACATACATTCATCTTGACAGACACTAAACACGTACTCTGGTGCCAATTTTGCACACATATGTGCAAACACAAATACCCCGCCTTTTCCTTCTGCATATGCATAAACATCACTTGTCATTTGCCCTCTGTCACCTCTCCTTGTTTGCGTGTTCTCTGTCACCTTTACCTCTCCACACTCTGACTCTTCAGTTTGAACACACACACCCCAACTTGAGTGTACAACCCCCCAGCTAGTCCCTTCACCCCGACACATGCAAATGTCACTCATTTGCACACCCACACACAGACAGACACACACATACATCAACTTGAATGTGTACCCCCTCCGACTGGTCCCCTCACCCTGACACACGCTGTCTCTCACTCACTTGCACGCCCACAGACACCCCCCTTTGCTCCCACAGTGCTTCTCCATCTCTCATTGTCCTTTTTCTCTCAAACCCATTTGGCTCCCCTGGTTCCCAGTGGTGGCAGCACCTGTTGTCCCCTCTCTCAATCTGCAAGGCTTGGCGACTCTATGCCCCTGACTAGTCATCCTGCCCGAGTCCCAGGTGCCCAGAGAGGGGGCTGAGACCCCGCGGTGGCCCAGCTCGGCTCACCTGCTTGCACTTGTCCTCGGCGGCCTTCTTGTCGGCCTCAGCCTGCTCGGCGCGGTCGATGGCGTTCTCCTTGTCCAGCTTCAGCATCTGCATCTTCTTCTTGATGGCCTCCATGGCGGCGGTGGGGCTGCGGGCCGAGTGTGAGGTGAGGGTGGAGGAGCGGCCTTTTAACCCCCTTGGGTGCCGCCTCCTGCCCAGCCGGGCCAGCCACCACTCGCCCGCCCAGCAGCCCAGCAGCAGACTTGGCGGCTCACCGGCCTTCCCAGCCCTCGCCTTATTTGGGCTTAGGATTTTCTTCAAGGGAAAAAAAAAAGAACATAAAGGCCCAGCCGTTTCTATTTTAACCTGGTGACTTGGCCCCATAAGCTTCAGGGTGGCCTTGGGGAAGGGGCACGTGGCAGGATCTGGGGTGGAGGTATGAGGGGGAGGGCCCTGGAAGGTTGAGGGTCTCCTGTGCTTCTCACCCTCCCACTCTGCGGTCTCCCCAGACCCCTCCCATCTTCTGCTTCTGCTCAGATCTCGCTGGTCACTCTCACCTGGTGGGTCTCTCTCACCTGGTGGGTCTCTCTCACCTGGTGGGTCACTCTCACCTGGTGGGTCACTCTCACCTGGTGGGTAACTCTCACCTGGTGGGTCTCTGCCTCTGTCCTCTTCTCTTGGTCTTCCTCTGAGTAACTGTCTTTCTGTCTGTCTGTCTCAGGTCATTCTTTCTCCTTTCATTGCCCCTGTGTTGCTGTGTCTCTGCCCGTCTCTCTCTCTTGATTTTTCCTCTCTTAAACTCTCACCAGGCCTCTTTGTGGCTCTGTCTCTGTCTCCCTGTCTCCCTCCCTCTGTCTCTTTTCCCCTATAGCTCTTCAGCTCACCCTTCTACCCACTCTTTCTCTCACCATCTCAACATCTCTGTCCCTCTCCTCTCTCCTGCCCCTTATGCCTTTCATCCCATTGAGCTCACGGGGTGACAAAATCAATGCACTGATTGAGTGGGATGAAGAGGAATCCTTGGAGGCCAGGCCAGACCCAGGCCCCGACATCCTTCCCACCTGCTGAGAACCACCACTGTCTGTCAGCACCTACGGCTTCTCTCACTCAAGCCTCCTGCTAATACCCCCCCCCACACACACACACCTCACCCTTATGTCAGGGCTCCTTCCACCGTTCCCCAGTCATGAAGCTACCATTCCTACCGCAGGGCCTTTGCATGTGCAGCCCTTCTGTCTGGAGCACCCTCTAGAGGAGCTGACATTAGAGTGTGCATTCACTCCCTCATTCACTCAGCAGGCACCAAGGGGCTCCACAGGCTCAGCCTTTGCACCATCTGAAGAGTACGGGCACTGCCACAATTGTAGTTACTCTTATTGTTTTCTCTCTCAGCCTAGAGACTAAGGTGCATCTAATCCAGGCCATGGTCTTCGCAATTACTTGCCGTGCATCAGTGAGCTGGACAATGACTAAGGATGACAGAAGAAGCAATGCCTTTGAGTTGTGGTGCTGGAGAAAAGTATTGACCATACCATGATCTGCCAAGAGAATAAACAAGTCTGTCTTGGAGAGGGTGAAACCAAATTGCTCCTTGGAGACAAGGATTTTGAAGCTCTGTCTCACATGCTTTGGACATGTTGCCAGGAGAGACTAGTCCTTGGAGAAAGACATCATGCTTGGGAGGGTGGAGGGACAGCACAGGAGAGGAAGACCCCGGATGAGACAGACTGACACAGTGACTGGGGTCCTGGGGGTCAGTGTGTCAGACACAGTGAGATTGGCTCAGGATAGATAGGGTAGGGTTCACAGGGTCACTATGAGTCGTAGTCGACTCAATGGCGGATAATAACAACCTTGCTGTCCCGTTGGAACTGACTTCATAGCTGACCCTCCAGTGTGTTTTCAGAAACTGTAATGTGCACGAGAGGAGACTGTCTCTCTTTCTCACGTGGTGTGAGTTGTTAGTGGATCTGAACCGTCAGAGAAGTGTGGCCTTTGGGTTGGCAGCACAACACCCCGTGAACTGCACCACCAGAGCTCCGACCGGTGGCTGTCGACACAGTGGTGGCCCCATGCACAAAAGAGTGAAAACTCCCTGGGCCTCGTACCATCTTCACCGCTGCTGGTGTGTGTGAGTCCACTGTTGCCCCTGCTCTGGACTTTGAAAGACTTCTGGCCTAGGGCACTTGCCTTCCAGGCCTGGATGAATAATTGTGGCCACCAGGCCTTTCTTCCTAGTCTTCATAGTCTGGAAGCCGTGAACCATGGATGACTCAGTTGGTATTTGAAATCCTGGTGGCACAACTTGCAGCATGACACCAATATGTAAACAATTGCAACATGACAACCTGATAGTGGGTGATTTATTATCATTATTAAATTATTGTGAATGACTTGAGGCTGCTTTGGGGCAGATTTCTGTCATAGTCTTCTCTATGAATCATGAAATGTGCAAAGTGGACTGGGGGAGAGAGAAGAGTACCAAAGAGCAACGATGTCAGTCTGGAGACTAAGGTGCACCTGATTTAAGCCATGGTCTTAATACACAACTCAAAGGCATAAATTCTTCTTCTGTTATCCTTAGTCATTGTCCAGCTCTCTAGCTGTGAAGATCATGGTATGGATCAGGCGCTCCTTAGTCTCTAGACTGACATCGTTGCTCCTCAGTACTCTGGAGAGGTCCTTGACAGCAGATTTTTTTCCAATGAAGTTCATCTTTTGATTTCCTGACTGCTGGTGCCAAGAGTGTTGATTGTGGAGCCAAGCAAGCTGTAATTATTAACAATCTCAATCTCTGCTCCATCTATCATGATGCTGCCAATTGACCCAGTGGTGTCTTTTTGATGTTGCACTTCAATCCATATTGAAGGCTACAGTCTTTGACCTTTTGCAGCAAGAGCTTCAGGTCCTCCTCAGTTTCAATAAGCAGGGTTGTGTCATCTGCATAATGTAGGTTGTTAATGAGTTTTCCTCCAATCCTGATGCCACACTCCTCCTCATAAGTAGATAAAATTAATAAATAAGATGAGAAATTTCCACCCACACACAAAAAAGATGCTCCTTTGTCTAGGAAACATCTACTCATCTTTATTTTATTAAACTGATGTGCATACAATAATTCTTCTATGTTTTATTTAAGTCATGTATATTGTGTTTCATATAGTGTTTCATTTACACTGTGTTTTATACAGTCATTGGTGCTTTTGAGCTGTGGTGCTGGAGAAGAATATTGAGAATACCATGGACTGTTAGGACAACAACCAGATTTGTCCTGGAAAGGGTTAAACCGGGTGGCTCCTTGGAGGCAAGGATTCTGAAGCTCCGTCTAACATACTTTGGACATGTTGTGAGGAGAGACCGGTCCTTGGAGAAGGACATCATGCTTGGGAGGGTGGAGGGACAGCGCAGGAGGGGAAGGCCCTCTATGAGGTGGATTGATTGAGTGACTGGGATAATTGGGATGGGAGTGTCGGAGACAGTGCGATTGGCACAGGACAGAGCAGAGTTTAGGGCTGTTGTATGTAAGGTCGCTATGAGTCACAAGCGACTCGACGGCACACAACAACAACAAACAACATGCCTATTATTATGACTTGATGGCCCTTAACAATATAGAGACCATTTGGCCTAGTGGACCGAAAGTGATGCTACCAAGCAAAGGTGGGGGACTCTCAGGCCTGTTTTTCATTGTTTTTGGTCAGACATTCTTCTAAGTCGTATAACCCTGGTGTGTGTCCACTTGCTGTATGGAGGTAACTTGTGATTGCTGTGAAGCTGACACTTTGACACTAATGTGTCAAATGCGATAATGGTTACCAATGGTGGACAGTGTTAGGTTGGGCTCTCCTATTAAAACAAGCTTGGAAGCAGGAGTGGCACCACTTCTGTAAATAGTTTGCCTCCGGAAACCCTATGAACCTGGAGAAAGGATGAAAGTCACACAAGTGTTGAGGACTTTCGTTCATGGGTCGCTATGAGTCGCCTATGACTTGATGGCACTTAACAACAACAACAACAACAACAACAACATGCCTATTATTACCCTGTACTTTCAAGTTCCTGTTGAATCTTTTCCTTCACCTCCTCCTCTGCCCACTAAACTCTGCTAACCTAGTGATTTCCACGCTTCCCATTTCCCATCTCTTTCCCCCTTTCTTTTTCCCCTTTTGGACATTTACATACATCTAATTAGTCATCCTTCTATTTTTAAAATAATGATTTTATGCAGTATTTGCCTTTATGAGATCGAGCCTGTTCATCCAGCATAATGTTTTCCAGGCTCCCCCATGTTAGATAGCATTTTACGAAATATGCTTCCTTAGTGCTGCTTAGGATTCAGTTTGTGTGAATGTCCCACAATTTAAAGGCCTATTTGGATAAGATCTCCCCCAGGAAGCCTTCCTGGTCTCCCCATCCAGCACCAAGGCCATAAACATCTACATTCCAGTCATATCAGGCCAAGGTAGAGGGTCCCCACTGCTTCCTCTCCTGACCTCCTGTCCTTCACTCCCCCAAACCAGCTCCGTCTTCATCACCGTAAGAAGGTAAAACCCTCATTTTCTTAGGCTAAAAACCCAAGAAGGCACACACAGAACATACCAGAACATCTCTTCATCTTCAAGAACACTGACTTCTCTCCAAGTCCAACTGTAGAGGAGGCCCCAGTCCAGCCTCCTCCCTAACTGCTCTCCCTCCACTCTGCCCTCTACTCATTCCTCCCCTAAGTCTTTGCTTTAAGGCTCAGTTTCCTTTTGTGAAGAAGGAGAGTAGAATTATTGCATCTTGACGCATGTCAGCTTAGAGACAGCGCGTGAAGTTCTCTCTGCTGAGTGCCTGCCAGGTGTCTGAAGCTGTGCGAAGCACCTCCCACTCACAGTCATAGCTCGTTCAGCTTCCCTTAAGCCTAGTGGTAGAGAATTTTTTAATTTCCATTACACAGATAGAGACACTGAGGCTCATCCTCCAAACTGTATCGCTGATCATGGCCCACCAGTGGGATGGCTTGAACCAAGGCCATTTATCTTTACACACACTTAAAGATCAACTGTACCTTTAAAGACATTTCCCATTTTGTCATTGTTATTAGTTATCATCGAATTGCTCCCATTTCATGGCACCTATACATGCTTTGGGACATCGTGCTTGGGAGGGTGGAGGGACGGCGCAGGAGGGGAAGGCCCTCTATGAGGTGGATTGATTCGGTGACTGGGGTAATCGGGATGGGTGTGTCAGAGGCAGCACGATTGGCACAGGATAGAGCAGAGTTTAGGGCTGTTGTACATAGGGTCGCTATGAGGCGCAAGTGACTCGATGGCGCATAACAACAACAGCAACAACAACAACAACAACATGCATACAACAGAGGAAAAACACTGTCCATCCCTGCACCAACTCTGTGATCATTCGTGTCTGTTTGAGTCCTTGATCTGTGGAGTTAAAGCATCTCATGAAGGGTCTACCTCATTTTACCGTCCCTCCACTTTACCAGGTTCATCCTGGAGAGGATGAAACGAGGCTGCTCCTTGGAGGCAAGGATTCTGAAGCTTCATCTGACATACGTTGGACATGTTGCAAGGAGGGACCAGTCCTTGGAGAGGGACGTCATGCTTGGGAGGGTGGAGGAACAGCGCAGGAGAGGAAGGCCCTCTGTGAGGGGCATTGATTCAGTGACTGGGGTAATCGGGGTAGGTGTGTTGGAGGCAGTGAGATTGGCACAGGACAGGGCAGAGTTTAGGGCTGTTGTACATAGGGTCACTATGAGTTGCAGGTGACTGGATGGCACATATCAACAACAACCACCACCACTTTACCAGACGTTATGCCTTTTGTTAGTCTTTCCTGTTAAAGAGCTCAAAGTAAGTGAGACAAAAGTCTCCCCTCTAAGGCCTTTCTGGTCTTTTTCATCTAACATCGGTTTGTTTGTTCTGGCAGGTTATGATCTATTCAGCGTTCTTCACCAACCCTTCAACCTGACTGTTGTCAATTCTGCCTTTCTTTCCCACTCTCTAGCTTTTGCATTCAGTTGAGACAATTGACAAGACCTGGCTTGAGTCAGATGCACCTTAACACATAGGGAAACTGAGGCACAGAGCAATTTTTCTCAGGCTCACCCAGCTTGTGTAGAGCAGACCTGGCAGCTGACCTGGCTGAGTTGTGAATAGAGTTAAGGTGAGTTCTGAGATTCCCTTTGCTTCCCTGTCCCCTTTAACCTCTGTCTTACTCTGGAGCAGCTGAGGTCAGCCGCTGTTGCTCCTGCTGCCCCCAGAGACCCCAGCCCAGCCTCAGCACAGGTGCTGTGGCTAATTCAGGTCCTGACACTACTGTCTGCGGAAAAGGATCCCTCCTGCAGGATCAGCCGGCTCGCTCTCTGGCCTTGTAGGGCAGCCTTGAGGCCTTGGACTGGCCTCCTGGGGGTGGAATCTGATGCTAGGAGAGAGGAGAGGGCAAGATGTGATTCCAGAGCCAAGATGTACTCTCCATCAGGGCGGGGGCCCTATGGTGCCTCAAGGACACCCCAGGAATCCTAACCAGGCCTTCATGGTCATCTAAGTTTTCTGGCCCCCAGGGTCCTGGCCCAGCTGTTCACGCAGCGTAACCTAGTATATGATGCTGCCATTTATAGCTCAGAAAGAACGCTCTCCTGTTCCTCTTATATCTCCCTCGCTAGGGGCTTCCGAGGATGTGAGAGGAGGGTCGGGTCCCGCATCCCCATCCAGGCCACCTCCCGGTGGTGAAATGCAAGGTCTTCTGTAAGTGGACATTCCTGGAATATCTGATCATTGAATGGTGCAACTGGTGAATGTGTTTGGCTCCTAAGATTGAGGGTTTAAAAAAAAAAAGATTGAGGGTTTCAATCCATCAGAGGTGCTTTGGAAGAAAGACCTGGTGATCTATTTCTAAACAAATTGGCTCACTTCTACAGTTCTCCTGTGACACACGGGCTCCTGTGACTCCAGGCTGACTCAATGGCGACTTCCCCTCCCCTTCCTTGAGAATCCCACACCAAGCCACTGCAGTGCTAGGTGGCAGCGGGGGTGATGCGCCTTCTGGGAACCTAGCTGGTTTAGGGGTTTGGTTTTGTGTGTGTGTTTTAAAATTTTCTGCCCACTTGGCATTCCTATAGTGGTGTAAATGATGAATACCTTGGTTCCTAACTGAAAAATTGGAGGTTCAAATCCACCCAGGGCTGCCTTGAAAGAAAGTCCTGATCTGTCCCCAAAAAAAAAAAAAAGGCATTGAAAACCTTATTGGAGCAACTCATCTCCTTCATTTTCAACAGCCCTCAACTTTGCCAAACATGATGTCCCTTTCTAATGATTGACCTTATCCTGGTGACACGTCAAAGTAAGCAAGCCAAAGTCTGGCCATTCTCCCTTGTAAGGGGCGCTCTGGCTGTCTCTCCTTGCGTCGGTTCCCCTTTTGATCTGCCTTTTTCGTTGTTCAGCCTTGACATATAGTATGAAACAACTGAAAAGACTATAGCTTGGGTCAGGCCACCTTAGTTATTAATCAAAGTGATAGCTTGGCTTTTTAATTGACAGACATATTATGTAGGAGTTCAACACATGCCTTGTGGGGGACATAATGCAACCTGTAAGAGGAAGGCAGCAAGTATAGGACGTTCTAGGAAGCTAGTCCCCAGCATGCACAACCTGGAGTCCAGTCACCCCGGGCACTTCTGGGAGGCAGTGTAGAGTGGTCCCAAGAATGGTGAGCTGTTGATGCACCAGTTTCTGTCACCACTGGAAATTACATTCTCATCTTCCCTTTGCAAGGTCAATGCCAGTTTCGGCAGCTGGAGGAAGCCCCTTTCCCGTCCTGCAGCAGAGAGATTTGGGGGCTGGAAAAAGGAAGTCCTTGATGTAGAAGAGAACAGTGGGAGCTGAGGACACCTGGATCAGTCATGTCAGCTAATGAATGGAATGTATAATGTGGGAAGCTTGAGTGGAGGTCAGGGAGGGCTTCCTAGAGGAGGTGGCATTAAGGTGAGGTCTGCAGGATAAGAGAAACTTGAGGTGGGGCTGGTAAATACAGACCCTCATATGTAAAGGCAGGGGTGGCTAAGAGGAAGTGAAGGGCTCTTGAGGGCAGAGAGAAGAGAGCTGTGGTGAGTAATGAGGCTTCAGGGACCAGAGGACAGAGTGGCTTGGTGACTGCTAACCCTGCATATGTCTTCTGGGGTCTGGAGCGCGCCAAGAGGGGACACAGTGAATTTACCAGTGTTGGAAAAGAGCCAAGACATTCTTAGCTTGACCTGTATGGATCCTTGCTTGTTAAATAACAGCATGACAGTGCTCATAAAAGTGGACTGGGTAAGACTAACCTGGAGGCATTAGTGATTGTGCCTTCAATGGAGGAGACTGGGTTCAGTATCCAGCCAGTGCATCTCCTGTGCAGCCACTGCCTGTCTGTCAATGGAGCTTATGTGCTGCTCTGATGCTAAACTTTGAACAGACAAGCAAGAAAGGCCGGTGAGCTACTTCTGAAAATTAGCCAGTGAAAAATCCTATGATGACAGTGGTCTGGTCCGCAATCTATCACTGGGATGTCACAGAATGGGGAAGTGCGTTGTTCCAGTGTAGGTTAGGTCACCATACAGGCCATGGTCTTCGCAATCACTTGTTATGCATCAGAGAGTTGGACAATGACCAAGGAGGATAGAAGGAGAATTGATGCCTTTGAGCTGTGGTGCTGGAGAAGAGTATTGAGAATACCATGGGCTGCTAGGAAAACAAACAGATTTGTCCTGGAGAGGGTTAATCTGGGTGGCTCCTTGGAGGCAAGGATTCTGAGGCTCCGTCTAACTTACTTTGGACATATTGTGAGGAGAGACCAGTCCTTAGAGAGGGACATCATGCTTGGGAGGGTGGAGGGACGGCGCAGGAGAGGAAGGCCCTCTATGAGGTGGATTGATTCAGTGACTGGGATAACTGGGATGGGAGTGTCGGAGACAGTGCGATTGGCACAGGACAGAGCGGAGTTTAGGGCTGTTGTACATAGGGTCGCTGTGAGTCGCAAGCGACTCGACGGCACATAACAACAACAACAACAGGTTAGGTCACCAGGACTGAGGGTCTGACCTGACAGCAGCTACTAACAACAACAAGAATCACTCAGGGAGGTTCATGTGCTAGGTGTGGGAGTGTTGGTGGAGGGGCGGAGAACAGGAGTAATTGATTCTTTGTCAGATTTTTTTTTTACAGTATTTGCAAACATTACCCCCATTAAAAAGAAGCCCACTATTGCTTCCCCAAAGTTACACTAGTAGCATGTGACAAACACAGGACTTGAACTTTTGTTTGTCTAATTCCTGGAGACTATAAAGTCACTGACATCGCAGCCTTGCTGCCACATTTATTACAAATCAATGGAGAAGCCAATTCACGAGGTGGAGAAAATTATTTGCAAATCTTCTCCAAGTAGTAGTGAAGAGCAACGATGTCAGCCTGGAGATGAAGGTGCGCCTGATCCAGGCCAGTCTTTGCAATTACTTGCTGTGCATCAGAAAGCTGGACAATGACTAGGGAAGATAGAAGGAGAATTGATGCCTTTGAGCTATGGTGTTGGAGTTGAGTATTGAATATACCAGGATAATGAACAGGTCATCTTAAAGAGGGTCAGACCAGGCTGCTCCTTGGAGGCAATGATTCTGAAGCTTCATCTGACATACTTTGGGCATGTTGCAAAGAGGGACCAGTCCTTGGAGAGGGAGGGTGGAGGGACGGTGCAAGAGAGGAAGACCCTGGATGAAATGAATTGATTCAGTGACTGGGGTAATGGGGGTAGGTGTGTTGGAGGCAGTAAGACTGGCACAGGATAGAGCAGGGTTTAGGGCTGTTGTACATAGGGTCGCAATGAGTCTCAGGTGACTCAACGGCTCACAACAACAACAACAACAACAACAACATCTAATAAGGGACTAGTATAATGAACCCCTCCAACTTGTAACCAAGAGACAAACAATCCAATTAAAAATGAGCAAAGAACTTGAATATATCTGAAGAAGAAATACAAATGGGGGAAAAAACCCCACATGACAAGATATTAAATATCATTAAGCATTGTTTTGTTGTTAGGTAATGTTGGGTCAAATACCATTTGTAGCAACCCTATCCTGTGCCATCCTCACAATCTCTGGTACACGTGAACCCTTTGCTGCAGTCACTGTGCCAATCCACCTGGTTGAGGGTTTTCCTATCTTTTGTCATCCCCCTACCTTCCCCAGCATGATGTCCCTCCCTAATGAATAGTCTCTCCTAGCAACATGCCCAAAGTATGTGAGGCAAAGTTTAATCATCTTTGCCTTCAAGGAACACTCTGGCTTCACCTTCTCCAAAACATATGTATCTGTTTGTTCTCTTGGATGTCCATGGGGTGTTCAGTACTCTTCTCCAACACCACAGTTCAAAGACATCTTCTGTCATACTTTTTCACTGCCCAGCTCTCATTGGTGTAACAAAAAAAAAAAGACCATGGCCTGATTAAGGTGCACCTTCGTCCTCATACTAACATCATTGCTCCTCAGTAATTTGGAGAGGTCACTGACTACAGACTTTCATAGGGCCATACGTCTCCTAATCTCCTGACTGCTGGTTTCAAGTGTATTGATTGTGAATCTAAGTAAGATAAAGTCATGGACAGTTTCAATCTCTTCTCCATTTATCCTGTTGTTTCCTATAGTGCCAGTGGAGAGAATTTTTTGTTTTTATGATGTTGATCATTAAAGAGATGTAAATCAAACCCACAGAGAGCTCTTACTTCATATCCATTCAGCTGACTACTACAGAAGAGGTGCAAAACAACAGGTGTTGGCAAGGAGGTAGAGAAACTGAACCCTCCTTGGTTCTTGGTGAGGATGTAAAATCATGGAGCCACCCTACGTTGGAAAACAGTTTGCAAGTTCTTCTAAATTGGAACAGAATTGCCATGTGACCCACAAAGCTCACTCTTAGGTATATACCTCAAGAAAACAAAAAGCAAGGACTCAAACAGGTACTTGTTACCAGTGTTTATGGCAGCATGATTCACAATAGGTAAAAGGTGGAAACAAGCCAAGTGTCCCTCAACAGGCGAATGTATAAACAACATAATATAGTCGGTCCATACAATGGAGTATTATTCAATCACAAGGAGAAATGAAGTCCTGGTACGTGTTACAACATGGATAAACCTTGTAAATATTATGCTCCGTGAAATAAGCCAGATACAAAAGCACAAATATTGTATGATCTCACTTATAAAAAGGATTTTAGATGGGCAAGGTCCAATGGTAATTAATTTTATAAAGCATAATGCATGAGAATGATTGTATGAAACACAATATGAATGAAGAATGGTGTGCAACACAATGTATACAAACTTTGGGGGTTTTTTTCCAATAAGGTAGCATAATTTAATATCAATATAAAAGAGTCAGATTCTTCTACAGTTATAACAAGAACCCACAAAAGGAAATAAGGAAAACAAAGCCATTTGCAGTAACTACTCAAAAGACGCAAGTACAGGACTAAACTCAAGCAGGGATAGAAAAGATCTGTACAAAGAAAACTATAAAGCACTACTACATAAAATCCACAGTGATCTCCACAAATAGAAATATGGCGTTTTCTTAGGAAGCTGAAACTATAAAACCCTGTTCTGAAGTATATATCCTAAAGAAATAAGAGCTTTGACAGGAACTGATATACGTGCTTCCATAATAATTTCTGAATTATTTTCAATAGAAAAGATGTGGAAAAGAGTTCATTAAAATATGGATGGATAAAGTGCAATTTGGAGATTTTTCTACTTCTCAAAGTGAGGTGGGTGGGTGTGTAGTAGGGGAGAAAGATAAGATGTATACGAACTTTGTAAGCAAATAAAAAATATTTAGACTAAGTAAAGACAAGGACACATAGATTATTGGTTCTCAGGGACTGACTGAAGGGAGAACAGGGAGTTATTGCTTAAGGGGGTACGGAGTTTCTCTTTGGGGTGATAAGAATGATTTGAAATGAGATGTTGGTAATGTTTATGCAATATTGGGAATGGGATTCATGTCTTTGACTAGTACACTTAAAAGTGGTTAAGATGTCACACGTTATATACATATTACCTCATTTTAAATTTTTTTATTTTAATGCAAGTTTACAGAGACTTACGGTTTCCAATCATTCATTGTTGCACTTTTCTCCTTGTCCACCCCTCCTCCCAATTCACTCTTCTCCTTGAAAAGTAAAAGAAAAACTCTTTCACTGTTATGCAATCCCTCCCCCCCAAGTCCACTCCACTATGCAGCCTTCATTCTGGACCCCTGTCATGACAATAATAATCATATATCCCTTTAAACAGTTCTCTCCCTCATCTGTTTCAATGCAGTAGACATCATTCCTGCCCTTCTACTCTGTCTTTCCTCAACCCCGATGTCAGTCCCGTTTTACAACAGTGGCCCTAAAGTGAAGTGTCGTGGAGGATGGGTGTGCAAGGTTAGAGGAGGGAGCAAATTTGCCCAGCTCCTCCCCCAAGGCTCTGAGATCCATTCAGGGAATCCAGTCCATGAATGTGGAAAAACGGGCCTGACCACAAGCTTTATGGCAACCATCGTGCTAATTAGTAATAATTACAGTTAACACTGTCATGGCCCTCAATGTGCCTGTGCCTTTCTAAGTGCTCTACGTGCATACACTTACTTAATTTTTATAATAACCCTGCAAGGTAGGGGCTATTAACATTCCCACTTTTATAGAGGGAGAAACTGGGCCACAGAGAGGCCAGGTGACTTTCCCAAGGCCACACACCTAAGATGTGGCAGAGCTGGGATCCACACTCAGCCTCTCTGACTCTAGAATCTACACATTGGACGTATCCGTGCTCATCTGGCAGCTCCAGTTACCCTTGCCAATAGGACAGCCAGCCAGAGCCCATCAGGATGTCAGTACCACTGCTGTGGGAGAATTCTCCATGGGACTCTTGCCTTGTGTACATCTCGTGACCTGAGAACCTGACAGCCTTAGTTCCAGCCATCCTTTTAGGAATGTAGGTACACAAACCCCCTACCCATCTGCCAGTTTACCATAGTGGTTGGCTTATGTGTTGCTGTGATGCTGGCAGCTACTCCATCAGCATGTCACATACAAGCAGGGATCCCCTATGCAGGCATGTCTCAGTGGAGCCTCCAGATTAAGAAAGACTAGTAAGAAAGGCCTGGCAACCTATTCAAAAATTTAACCAATGAAAAGTCCATAGACAACAAGAGAATACTGTCCAATGTAGTGACAGAGATGAGCCTGCAGGTTAGAAGATGCTGAGAATACACAGCAATGTCTTGCTTTGACTTGAACTTGGCTATGATCAGGAAGAGGGCACAGGACCAGCCAATGTTTTGTCCTGTTGTCCGTGGGCTTGCCATGAGTAGGACTTGACTCAATAGCAATTAACAACAAACACAACCACAATCACAAAAATGTAATGGATGCTTAATAAATAGCCATTGGAAGACTGAAGGAAGAAACGAATGAATGGATTGAAGGAAACAATGGAGATTGAGACTTGGATGGGACTTCACTACAGTTGGGCACTGTCTTTTTTTTAAAATTTAAATTTATTATTAAGTTTAGTAAAATTTTACAGAGACTTTGGATTTTCATTCATTCACTGTTGCACTTTTCTCCCCTCCCAACACCCCCCCCCCCAGTACACTACCGTCTTGGAAAAGTAAAAGACAAATACTTTTATTGTTTTACAAATCCTCCCCCAGGTCCACTCCACCATGTAGCCTTCGCTCTGGACTCCTGTCATGACAAAAATACCTAATCACATATCCCTTTTAAACAATTTTCTCCCTTATCTGTTTCAGTGCAGTATACATTATTGAACCCATCTTTCTCAGTCTCCCCCCAACCCCAAGGTCAGTCCTGTTTTACAGTGGCACCATGCAGTATTTGTCCTTTTGTGACTGAGATACTTCATTCAGCATAATGTCCTCCAGAGTCACCCATTTTAAATAATATTGCATGAGTTCCTTGTTTTTCAGTGGGCACTGTCTTTGGACACTCGGACCACCCGATCACCCCACTCCACGGTCACCGATTGAAAACTGGCTTCCTGCTGATGAGGCCCCCCAAGGCGCCCTTCATGTCACTGTTGCGCAGGCTGTAGATGAAAGGGTTCAGCATGGGGGTGACCACAGCGTACATCACCGCAGCGAGGGTGTCCTTCTGGGCCGTGTGGGAGGACATGGGGCTGAAATAAACCCCAATGAGTGTCCCATAAAACAGGGACACCACTGAGAGGTGAGAACCGCAGGTGGAGAACGCCTTGCGCTTCCCTCCTACAGAGGGGATCCTCAGCACGGCTGCAAAGATGCGTGTGTACGAGACCAAGATGCCCACAAAGGGGGTGATGATGGGCAGGGCCCCCACTGTGTACACCATCAAGTCATTGAGGAAGGTGTCGGAACAGGCCAGCTTCAGCAGAGGACTGAGGTCACAGAAGAAATGGGGAACCTGGTTGTGACCACAGAATGAGAGGTGTGTTAGCAGCACAGTGTGGGTCAGGGAGTTCCCAAAGGCTGCAGTCCATGAGGCCACTACCAGCAGGCCACAAAGCTGTGGTGTCACAGACGTGGTGTAGTGCAGAGGGTGGCAGATGGCTGCATAGCGGTCGTAGGCCATGGCGGTCAGCAGGAAGCTATCGATGCCAGCAAACCAGATAAAGAAGAACATTTGGGTCAGGCAGCCAGCATATGGGATCCCCTGGCGTCCTGACACGTGGTTGGCCAGCATCTTGGGGATGGTGGTGGACGTGAAGCAGATGTCCACAAAGGCCAGGTTGGCGAGGAAGAAGTACATGGGGGTGTGGAGTCGGACATCGGTGCCAATGGCCAGGATGATGAGCAGGTTTCCCAGACCTGTGACCAGATACATGCTCAGGAAGAGGCCAAACAGGAGCTGCTGTTGCTCAGGGTCCTGTGAGAGGCCCAGGAGGAGGAACTCAGAGACCCTGGTGAGGTTGGCTGCTTCCATGGTCTTCCTGGATCAATGAGAAATGAAACGGAGGAGCTATCTACAGGTCTATCAGAAGGCCAACCAGCGGATGGTAAGGCTTGCTCCTCCTATCAATTCCTCCCAAAGCAAGTAGCGTTTGCTCCACTGAAAACCTCGAGTTGGTGGTTCAAAGCTTCTTCCAGTGGTACCATGGAAGAAGAAGCTGAGAATCTGATTCTGTAACGACAACAGCTAAGAAAACTCTATAGGGGAGTTTTACTCTGTAAGATATGAAGTTGCCATGAGGCTAACTGGACTCAGTGACAACTAACAACTACAGTCTCCATTCCACCAGGTTCTGACATGACCTTTCCTATCTTTCGGCCGTTCTTTCAACAGTTGTGGTCTCGACTTAACCCTCCCCAGACACACCCCATGTGGTTTCCCATTATAGAGACCCAGTTGTGATTGTGTAGTTGCCTGGGTGGCACAAATGGTTTAGCTTCTAACTTTTAGCCTAATGATTGGCAGCTTGAACCCACCTAGTGGTGCCATGGAAGAAAAACCTGATGGGTTTTCAATAGTATGTTTGCAAAAGTAGGTCTTCCTATCTGTCTTTGTTCAGAAGCTCTGCTAAAACCTGTTGAACATTACAGAGACACGTACACCCCCACGTACAGATGAGTGATGATGGGACAGGTGTGTGATGATAGGACATATGGGCGATGATGGGACAGATGCATGATGCACTTGAGGTGCACCCACTGGGAACTTTGAACAGTGTCGTCCTTTTGAAAGGCCAGAATTTCACCATGAATGTCGCCTCTAAACACTCTATTTGTGTTAAGAGTCTTGACACAGTACTTGCTTCTGGGAGAACTAAATCAAGACACAGATCTTTCCTCCCCCCTTTAGTTTCTATTATCTGTGAACCATTCCACACATCCTCTCGGCCCTGCCCTGTTCTGCTCATTTTTGGATGCTTCCCAAGAGCATTGCCTGTCTCTGCATGCCAGAGTGACCCTGACCTGGCAGTGCCAAGCTAAGGCTAATAGAATATGCATCCATGCCATTGTCCCATTGTTTCCTCTCTGGGAATATTCAGCACAGGCTGAACCAAATATCTGAATAGAACTTCAGGACAACAACGAGATGAGTTAACACTGTGAATAATAATTCATCAACACTGTAATAATAGTTCTTGTTAAGAGAAGACCCTCTAAATAGATTAGTACATACTAGAATGGCCTCATGCGTAGTAGCAATGGTGAGGATGGAGCAAAGATCAGGCATATTTCTGCTCAAACACATAAAAATAAAATCGACCACATCTGTGGAAAGAGATTATGGGGAAGCTCACTATTATCAGTTGGAACCTGATGAAAGTTTGTGGAACAGACCATCAGTTGCTCATATCCAAGTTCAAATGGGAAGTTTCTTCATTTTTGAAGAAAATAAAAATAAGTTCCTTAGTGTCAAATTACAATTACCACCTGGATTTAGAGACCAGCTGAAGAACAAATCTGATGCATTGAGCATCAATGACTAAAGATTAGATGAGTTGTGGGACGACAAGAACATCATACATTAAAAAAGCAATATGTTATTTAAAACACAAAAAAATAAAGCAGAGACCAAATATGGATGTTATAAGAGACTATGGGACATATAAGCTAAAAGAAAAAAAGGTGAGTTCATTGCCACTGAGTCAGGACCGATTCCTGGCTGACCCTTCCTAGGGTCTGAGGTTGTAAATCACACAGAAGGAGATTGCCTGTCTTTCTCCTGTGGAGGGGCTGGGGGATCTGAACTGGCAGAGAAACACAGCCTTTGAGTAGCAATGTAGCTCTCTATGGGACACAGCACCAGAATGCCAACTTAAAGATGCTGATTTGAAAGGAAGGAATGAGTAAGAAAAGTGAGTAGAAGATTTCAAAGGGTAGTTTGAGAAGACAAAGCAAACTATTATAATGAATTGTGCAAAGATCTGCAGCTAGGAAACCAAAACTGAAGAAAACGCTTGGTATTTCTCAAGCTGAAAAACCTGAAGAAAAATTCAAGCCTCAGCTTGTAATACGAAAGGATTCTATGGGCAAAATACTGAATGATGCAAAAAGCAATGAGGACGACGGAAAGAATTCTCAGAGTCACTGTACCAAAATGAAGTTCCTGTTGTTTGCTATCAAGTTGGAACCGACCTGTGCACTTTCAAAAGCAGTAAATCACGTGAGAACTGACTGCCTATCTTTCCCCAGAGCAGCTGGTGGATTCAAACGGCATACTTTTGGGTTGGTAGTGCTGCTCCTTACCACTAAGCCACCAAGCTGGATTTAGAAGAGGCTGTGGCACCAAGGATATCATTGCTGATATCAGATGGATCCTGGCTGAAAGTAAGGAATGCCAGAAGAATGTCAATTTGTGCTTGATTTACTATGCAAAGGTGTTTGACTGTGTGGATCATGACAAGCTGTGTCTGACATTGAGAAGAATGGGAATCCCAGAGCACTTGATTGTGCTCATGAGGAACCTATACCTGGAGCAAGAGCCTATTGTGCTAATGGAGCAGGGGAGCACTGCATGGTTTGGGATTTGGAAGGGAGTGTGTCAGGGATGTAGTCTCCCTCCATACCTGTTCAATCTATATGCTGAGCAAATTATCCAAGAAGCTGGACTGTTATGAAGAAGAGTGTGGCATCAGGATTGGAGGGAGACTTATTAATAACTTGCATTATGCAGATAGCACAGCCTTACTTGCTGAAAGTGAGGATGATTTGAAGCAGTTGTTGCAGAAGAGCAAGGAATGCAATCTTCAGTATGGAGTGTGTCTCCATATCAAGAAAACAAAGATTCTTACCACTGGTCCAATAGGCAGCGTCATGATGAATAGAGAGGAGATTGAAACTGTCAACAGCTTCATCTCACTTGGATCCACAATTAACACCTGTGGTACTAGCAGTCAGGAAATAAGGAGATGCATTGCACTGGGAAAATCTGCAGTTAGGGACCTCTCCAAATTATTGAAGGGTAGGAACGTCAGTTTGAGGACTATAGATTTGTCTGATTCAGGTCGTGGTCTTTCTGATTACTAGCTATATGTCTGAGACCTGGACAATGAATAAGGATGGCAGTAAAAGAACCGATGCCTTTGAGTTGTGGTGCTGGAGAAGAGCACAGAACATTCCATGGACAGCCAAGAAAACATATAGATATGTCTGGGAGAGGGTGCAGCCAGAGTACTCTTTGGAGGCAAGAATGATGAGGCTTTGCCTCACATACTTCGGACATATTGCTAGGAGGTGCTGTTCCTTGTAGAGGCACATGATGTTGGGAAGGGTGAAGTGTTGACGAAGGAGAAGACCCTCAACCAGGTTGATTGACAAGGTGACTACTGCAATGGGCTCTTGTGTATCAGGAAGTGTGAGGATGGCACAGGACAGGACAAGGTTCAGATCATTTGTTCATAGGGTTGCTATAAGTCATACTCGACTTGATGGAACCTAACAACAACAACAACAACAGTGGTCTCTTGCTCTGTTTGCACAACACTCTCCTGGTCTAAGTATAAGCTTTGCATAGGCAAAATTAAGTGTTCTTGTACATAGATCACTAAAACAAGAGGATACTGCCTGGTTTTAAATCAAGAAAGGCACGTACCACTGCATGCTTTTACCACACTTGTTCACTGTGCATGCTGGGCAAATACCTTAAGAAGCCACACACCTATACACAAGCCCCCCCCAATAATAATAAACAATAACAATGCCAACTTTTTTACTTTCCAGGAGACTTCACGACCATCTATTTGAACCCGTCCCCACTTTCGTCTTTCCTGTCTCATTGTAGCTTCATTGACCAGATCATTAATAATTCAAATTCTGGAGTCACCCTTGACCGCTCCTCTTCTCCCCACCCTACTTACAGTAAGCCTCTAGCAAATTCTGTTGACTCCACTTTCAAAATCTCGTCAGTGTCCAAACAGGTCTCGCTGCTTTTCTACTCCTACTCGAGGACCCAGCCACTGTCCTTGCCACCTGCTTCCTGCAACAGTCAGCCAACCAGTCCGTCTGCTTCTACCCTCGCCTGGGTCCGTAATCAACACCCTTGGTACCAGCAGTAGACTTGTCTCTAGGAGAAACGTCTGCGTGTGGAAGCTGGAGGCAGCCATTTCTGTTTGATTTTTCACATTCTGTTAGCAGTTGTGATAAGATATATACGACAATTGTCACATCAATCATTTTCACATGCTCAATTCTGTGACATTAATCACTCTCCCCTTTTTATTTTTTAGAACCATTTTCACGATCCATTTTCAGGTTTTAAAGATCACCTTTAACAGAAACTCAGTGCCTCTTAAGTAATAGCATCCCTTTCCCCTTTCTCTCACACCTTGTTGCCTCTAATATACTTGCTTTAATCTTTAAACATCTCCCTCTTCTAGATAGGCCACATAAGCAGGAGCATAAGGCTTGTGCTTTGTGATTGACTTCTTTCACGTAGCTTTATCTTCAAGCTTTATCCATGTTGTAGCATGAACTTCATTCCTATTTATGGTTATGTGTGGATGGAGTTGTTGTTAAGTACTGTCGAGTCATAGTGACTCATAGCAACCCTATGAACAATGTGTCTGGACCCATCTTCACTGTCTCGATTATGCTTGAGCCCATTTACTGTCACTGTGTCAATCGACTTCCCTTTAAGTCTTCTCGTTTTTCACTGACCCTCTCTATCTTTCCCAGCTACCTGTCTAAGGACTGGCCCCTCCTTACAACATGCCCGAAGTGTGAAGTGAGATGAAGCACCCCTATTCTCACCTCTCAGGAGCATTCTGGCTGCACTTTCTCCAAGACATACTTGTTTGTTTTCTTGGCAGTCCATGGGATATTCAGTACTCTCCTCTAACAACAGAACTTAAAGGCATCAATTCTTCTGTCATCTTGATTTGTTGTCTGACTTTCAGATGCATAGCAAGAAATTTAAAAAGTCTATAGTTTGAATCAATTGCACTTTAGTTTTTAAACTAATATCATTGTTCCTTATCAATTTATGGAAGTTCTTGACAGAATATTTTTTCCAATGCGACATGTCTTCTGATTTCTTGATTCCTGGTGCCAGGGGTGATGTTTGTGAATTCAAGCAAGATGAAATAGTTGACAACTTCAATCTATTCTCCATCTGTCATGATATTGTCTATTGGTCTAGTGGTAAGGATTTTTGTCTTTTTGATGTTGGGAAGAAGGCTTGATACTGAAGGCTGCAGTCCTTGAATTTCTGCAGTAAGTTCTTCTGCAGAATGTTCTCTTAATAATTGGAAAGCAAAGTTGTGTCATCTGCATAATTCAGGTTGCTAATGAGCCTTGCTTTGATCTTGATGTCACATGCCTCTTCATAAAATCCAGCTTCTTGAATGATTTTCTCAGCATACTGATTGAACAGGTATGGAGATAGGATACAACCCTGACACACACATTTTTAAAAAGGGAACTTCTTGATTTTAAAGCATGCAGTGTTCCCTTGCAAAATTTGTACAACAGCTCTTGGCCTATGTATAGAGTTAATTGGACATGAACACAATTACATATTATGGGATTCCTCTTCTCAATATTAGCCACACTTTGTTATGATTCTCACAGTCAAGTGACTGTGCATGGTCAATAAAACAGAACTACACATCCTTCTTGTATTCTGTGCTTTCAGCTACTTCTCTGTCGAAAAACACTTGGGTTATTATCACCTTTTAACTTCTGCGAATAGTGCTCCTATGAATATTGGTGTACAAGTCAGGGGATTTCTTTAAAAACTTAAACCAGACCTCCTTAACCTTCTATTAAAAAACTTGTAGTGGAGAAAAAGCCAAACTCCTTCACTTTGCATGCAAGGTCCTATCAGACAAGACCCAACCATCCCTGCTCTCCTTGCCCATTTTCAGCTCATTCTGGTGTCTTGACTGCATTTTCCTAAGGACTTTTGCACTTACTGTCCCTTCACTTGGGCCACTCCTATCCTCAGATATCCATGCAGCTCTGCTTTCATTCCTGACATTTACAGTAACTTCTCAAAAGCAGATTGGAAGGCCTCTTGCAAAAGTAAACCAGAGCTTGTTCTCTTTGTCTTTTCCAATAAGAATTAGAATAAGATTTTCAAACCCTACATAATCTGGTTCCTTCCCCATGTAAACTCATCACTGCCCCCTAGCCTGAGTGCAATGCGTTTCCTTATTTCCTGACATCCCACAGTACTCTCCCAGGACTTTTGTCTCCTGGGCCTGCGTTACACAAGGAGAACCTTCTCCCTGGCCCCTTCTGCCTGCTGTCCTACTTGTCTTCTGTCCCACATGGGGAAATTGACTGTCTCCATTCCATGTCTCATTTCTTTATTGAGTATTTTGGATGAGGACTTTCTCATGCTATTGGCAGGGATTCAGAGATGGTAACTAACACAAGATCCTTATCAGGCGATTGTTATGAACAAGCAAATGACAGAAGAGGCTTTTCAGATGGTTATTTAAAAAATTGAAAACATACTCAACATCACCAACATCTGGAGACTAGAAATGACAGGAAGATGCCACTTTACATCTACTGAACCAACTAAATGATCTGACATCATCAAATATTCACCTAGCTAAGAAGCAACAGGAACTCTCAGGTAAGCAAGGGGCTTTGCCTATTAGAGCAGCTTGATGCTATCTAGTGAAGTCAAGAGAGAGCTCTGGTAGCCTAGGTCATAGAGAGTTGCACCGCAAACCCAATGATAAGCAATTTGAATCTATCAGCTGCTCCGAGTGAGAAATTTGAGCAGTTTCCTTCCACATGATTTACAGCCTCTGAAAATCCACAGGAGACTCAACTATGAGTCAGTTCAGACTACATGGAAATGCGTGGAAGTGTGTTTTGAATGAAGCTGAATGTAATCAGGAATAGTTCGGTGGTAGGATTCTGGCCTTCCATGTAGGAAACCTGGATTTCATTGCTGGCCAATGCATCTCATGCTTAGCCATTTGAGAGTGATCGGAGAAGAGGAGCAGGTGTGAATAGTTGTTGTGATGTGCTGCCAATGCAGCGTGAAGGATTGAATGTTGTTACGGTGTTGAAGATGTTTCAGTGGCGCTTTTAGATGAAGAGACCAGGAAGAAGACCCAGGAATCTCTTTATAAAACTCAGCCAACAAATCCTCTGTGTATCACAATGGGAATGGTGTATGTCTGATCATGGGGACGCCCAGGACCAGGCATCTGTTTTTTCTATGTTGTGGGAGATCACTATGATTTGGAATTAATCTGATGACTACTAGCAGCAAAAACAGTAACGCTGAAGTCACATGTTCTTTTGTTGTTAGACGCCATTGAATCAGTTTATTTTTAATAACATTTTATTTTATACTGGTTTACTTACAAAGTTTGTATACGTTGTTTTGCACATTGGATCTTTCCAGTTTCTTTTACCCACTCTTCCCTCCTCCTATCAAATTGTGTGACCCTATGATTTCGCCCCCTGCCCGTCCTCACCCCTCTGCTCGTCCACTCCTCTCCCTTGAAATCTCACGCAAGCTTTACTAGTTATCTTTCTATTTCTACAGTAATTGTCTTAAACAGGATTTGCCCCTATGAGGCTGAGTTAGTTCAACTAGCATAATGCTCTCTAGTCCCTCCCAAGGTAGGTGGTGATTTACAAAATCATTGCTCCTGCGTGCTGTGTGGTATTGAATCAGTTTTAACTCATTGTGACCCCATATACAACAGAAGGAAATACTGTCCAGTACTACGCCGTCCTCACAATCACTGCTATGTTTGAGTCCATTGTGGCGGCCACTGCACCGGTGCCTTTCACTGAGAATCTTCCTGTTTTTCATGGGCTTTCTTAGGACCTGGCTCCTCCTCACAACGAGTCCAAAGTACATTAGATGAAGTCTGTCCATCTTCTTCTTTTTTTTTTTTTTAATTTATCTTATTTCATTATCTGACAGGTACAGGAGGAGATTATTCCTCCTTCTCCAGCAGAGCATCTGGTGGATTTGAACCATGGACCTCTAAGACTGCAATTGCGGCTTCTTGCCACTAGGCCACCAGAGCTCACCCCATCTCTACTTTTTTTTTTTCCCCCCATTTCTACTTCTAAGGAGCATTCTGGCTGTACTTCTTCTGAGATAGATTTCTTTGTTCTTTGGTTTGATGGATAGACTTCACCAATGTCATAATTAAAATGCACTGATTCTTCTTTGGGCTTCTTTATTCAGCATATGCATATACATGATTAAAAATACCATAGTTTGAATTGTTAATGTTATGTGCTGTCGAGTCACTTGCTATGTACAATAGCTCTGAAGCCAGCCCTGTCCCCAGCCAGTCTCACTGACTCCGACACACCTACGCCCCACTGCCCCAGTCACTGTATCTATCAATCTATCTCATCCAGGGTCTTCCTCTCCTGCACTGTTGCTAGACTCTTCTGAGTATGATGTCCTCCAGGAGTCAGTCCCTCCCGGCCATGTGCCCAAAGTATGGGAGATAGAGTTTCAAAATCCTAACCCCCAAGGAAAACCTTGGTTTCATCCTCTCCAAGATAGACCTATTTGTTTTCTTGGCAGCCCATGGTATGTTCAAGACTCTTCTCTAACACCACAGCTCAAAGACAGTGATTCTTCTTCTGTCGTCCTTAGTCATTGTTCAGCTTTCTGATGCATAGCAAGTAATTGTGAAGATCATGGCCTAGATTAGGAGCTCCTTAGTCTCTAGATGGCATTGTTGCTTCTTAGCCCTCTGGAGAGGTCCCTGACAGTGGATTGATCTCATGCATTTCATCTTTTTGATTTCCTGACTGCTAGTGCCAAGACTGTTGATTGTGGAGCTGAGCAAGCTGTAACTGTTGACAACCTCAGTCTCTTCTCCATCCATCATGGTGCTGCCAATTAACCCAGAGATGAGAATCTTAGGGGCACCTTAGTCCTTGAGGTGATGTCTTTTCATTGTGACATTTTAAAAAAGGTTTTTTACAGCAAGCTGATTTGCCCAATGCAATACTTCATAGGTAAAGGATCAGTGAAAAGGAGGAAGACCCCCAGTCAGATCAGCTTACACAGTGACTGCAGCAATGGCCTTAAGCGCAGCAGGGACGGTGCAGGATAGGACACGTTTCTATGTTCCTGTTGGATCGAAGGTCATTGTGACTCATCCAATATGACTGCATTTAACACCATAAAAAAAATTAATCCGCTTCTCTTTTGGATTTCCGTAAAATGAAAACCTGATAACTTAAATCTTTTCTCAATTTGCCATCAAGATGTTTCTTATGGATCCAGTTACGAGGAATTTTGTTTTCTTTATGTTGACATATAAACCACAGGGAAGGCTGTGCTCTTTGGCATTCATCAGGAAATGCCTACATACCTTCACTTTCAGCAAGCCAGGCCGTGTCATCTGCGTACTGTAGGTTGTTAATGAGTCACTCCAGAAGAATGCTCTTGAATGTCAACACATTTGAGAGTGCTTGGAGAGAAATGCCAGCTCATTGAGACCCATATCAACCCCTTGTACAACAAAACAAAGCTCTGCCCCCAGCGCCTGTCAACTGCACAATCATTGCTGCTTGATCCCATTGTCAGTGGACTGCTTAAATCACTTGAGACCCAATAGACGTTTTGAGTATTTAAATAGCCCTAGAAATTAGCAGAGTTTGTCACTCCATGGAACAACCTAGGTGAATTTCAGAAACATAAAGATGATGTAAAAAAAAAATCATAAGGGTATGTGCACAGAACGATGACACATCTATAAAGTTTAGTAATGTGCAACAGAGCTCCATATATTGTTCGGGTGAGAAATTTAAGTGCGAATGATGTCTGCTAAACTTGAGATACTGGTTATCTCTGAGAAGATGAGGGAAAAAAAGGGGGGAGAGAGGCAGAGATAGAAGAAAATAGAGAGAGGAAATGAGAAAGAGATAAAGAGAGAAGATGTAGGGAGAGAAGAGAGACAGAGAACACAGGGAAAGGAGAGG
>NW_006399976.1:2195643-2200658 GCF_000299155.1 Elephantulus edwardii
CACACCCACCCCCTACTCGCATATGCTCAGACCCAGCCCAACCAGGAAATGACCTGATGGGTGAGTGGCCAAGTTGATATCTCCTTCTCTGGCCAAGATTACTGTGACCCATGAGCTATTATTCTGACGTATCAGACTCCTCTAAGTGTCTATCTTATCTCAATCCCTACAGAGTCTGTGCCAATACTCATTTCTGCTTTTTCTTCTGTCCCCTGGCTTTGTGTCGGCCCAATGGACTGTCAATCTGAGTCATCAGTAGAGTCTCTCTCTCCCTTACTCACTGCATTCTGACCAGTTCACCTGACCTTCACTTTCTTCTTTGGCATCTTCTGATTCCTACTTTATCACACTCACCCTTTCGAACCCCCCCTTCCTTTGCCTGTACCTCTAGCTCAGAGATAGAGGGGTGGGGAAGAGAAAGAGATGGATAGATAGAGAGATGGAGAAGGACAAGAGGGAGATGGAGAGGCCTTTACCTGTACCTTGCTCTTCATAATGTTTCCTGTCCTTGCCTGACCTTCCTCTCTCCCAACTCACCTGTAGCAGGCGTCTCCCCACTTGGCTGCCCTGGTATCTTTCAGGAGAGGGTCTTAATGGAAAGAAAGGGTCCTCGATGTATGTGGTGCAAAGGCAGATCTGCTGCCCCACAGGAGGGAGCTGGGGGACCTGGTCAAGTCCAATTTACATGCTATTCTCCATCTTGGATGAAGCCCTTTGTGGCTTGTTAGGGTTATGGGTGTCTACTAATTGTCTTTCATTCTGTTCTTGCTGGCTGTCCCTTTGGGGAGCAAGAGGGGGTTCCACCCCCCTTCCTCTGCTGCTGAGCCAAGGGCTCTGGGCTTCTGGAACCTCCCTACAGAGCCCTGGGCTCAAGGGGCTTCCTGGAGCTCTGTTGACCTGCTTAAACCCTGAAGGCAAATCTGAAACTCTCCAGTGGTTGGAGCAATGGCCCTCCAAACATTTTTGACCTTGTATGGCTACTTCAAAAGTATTTGAACACTGCTAAAAAGTATTTTGAACGCACACCCTCCCATTACAGTCACATAAAAATAAAAATTCTGTGCCATCGCAGGAACAGTTGATGGTGGTGCCAACTCATAGTAACCTTATGCATGAGACAGAGGAAGACTGGTTAGTCCTGCACCTTCCTCGTGATTGGTTGTGGTTTGAACCTTTGTGATCCATAGGATATTCATTGACAGGTATGGAACTAGAGCACCAGGTCTTTCTTTGTGGTTTGTCTTAGTTTGGATGTTCCACGGAGACCTGCTAAGCAACATGGCATCCTGCAAGCCTCCACTGACAGTTAGTGGCTGCATATGAAGTGTATGGGGCAGGAATTGAACCTGGGTCTCCTGTATGGTAGGTGAAAATTCTATAGCAAACCACTACTGTCTTTGTAGCCAGAGTACAAACATTGTAAAACATGTCCCCTGTATTTGTCTCCAGGAGCTGTTGTAGCAAAATGCCATGAGCTGGGTAGCTTTAAAAACAGAAATATATTGATTTACAGTTCTGGAGGTGGGAAGTCTGACATAAAGGTGTTAGATATGTTGATTTGTTCTGAGGCTTTATTTACTTAATCTTTTAAATTATGATTTGAATAAACATGTACAGAGAAAATTGGGTTTCCATTTAGCCATTTGTATATATTTTAATTGGTGATGTTAATGACAAATATCTACACTGTGACCACACTCTGTCCACTTTCTCCCTGTGATTCTTACTTGCATCCATTCTTCTATTTTCCCACTTCCTGCCTTCTGAATGTTATCCTCAGGCAAACACTCCCCATTTTATCTTGACTATTCTAAGAACCAAGTACCTCCTGGTGTTATTAGTCACCTCCCAAGCCCATCTGCTGTTTAGATGAGAGGTGAACCACTGTTTAGTTCCAGGATCAAAAGGGTGATTGAGAGTCTCTGGGGTTCCACCAGTCTCTCTCAAACCAGCAAATCTAGTCATTTTAATGGTTTTGAGTTTTGTTCCACATTTCTCTCTCATTCTGTTCAGGACCTTCTGCTTCCAATTCCTTTTAGAGTAGTTAGCAGTGGTAGCTGGGCACCATCTATTTCCTCTGGTCTCTGGGTCCTGGAGGGTGAGATTTGAGTAGTCTATAAACCCTTGGACTGATTTTTCCACCCCCCACGTGTCTTTGTTTCCCTTCCATCTTCTTTGTTCTGGAAAAGGTTGGACCACTAGCTACACTTTTTTTTTTCAGTTGAAATTTTCTTTTAATTGAAGAACTCTGGGACCAGGAGCTCCTTTGTTACAGTACTTTACATATATGGCTCTTTTAGGGTGAAACAGACACGGGATTCCTACTTATAATGGCACTATTAACGGTAGCAAGTGAACAGTGAAGCACACGCTTTCCCTTAATGGCACTGAGACTGCAATACATATTTACATGCACTGTATTCTTTGGTACACTTGAAGTTGAGTGGAACTACAGAATTTGCAGCAAAAGTTAGTAAAATGTTTCATGTAAAATTTAGCACAGTACTCTGTCCCACCATAAGCCATTTATAGTCAGTACCATTTTTAAATAATTGCCTGAAAATGTACCAATCTTCTGTGTGTAGAATCTTAAGAAAATTGAAGTGGGGTTGACAATGAGTTTTTAATTTTGATGTTTCTGGCAACTTAGCAAATGGAAGTGAATTTGAAGGTCATGGAATTTTTTGAGTTGGACAGCTTCTCTCTCCCATCTACTCCCAAGCACTTCGCTAAGGCATCGTTTTGGAATAGCTATCTAGTAAATCTTAAATAAGTATTTAAATGGATTCAGTAATTGTTGACTACTACTACTTCACCATAATATCCTCAAGACTTTGCTCACTCATGGTGAAAAAGGAGTGTTGAAAGATGATCAAAAGTCAGTTACTACAAAAAAGAAAAATCTAGGGTGGAGAAGGTGGTGAAGAGGATTTTGATCCATGCTGACTTAGGTCTAACAGGTATGATGCTAGGGGGTCTCGGTGCTGGCTTGGCCTGAGCACCCCATACAACTCCCTCTGCTGTGCAGTGAACTCTGTCCCATCAAGGGGTATGTTTCTGAAATGGTTTATATATTTTACCAGAAGGTCAGACTATCTAAAACAGCACTTTCCCCTCATAATTGGAATAGTTTCCACTGCAGATCCATTTTTATGTTCTAAGCCCCTACAGGGTTAGTGTTACAATGGTGTAGAGAGACATGGGGTTATTTCACTGGAGCCGCCTGCACTGCTACAACTGTAAACTCATCCTCACTAGCTCTACTTTTGAGGGAAACTTGAAGGTAGAACATTATCTTTATGAACTATGTTATACCAATTGACTTTGATGTCCTCAAATACTGCAATCTCAAGGCCCTAGGATGAATAACTAATTCCCTCAGGATGTTTGGTTAGGGTCAGGAAGTTTAGATGACTTTGTACCCTGTTGGCTTTATTCTGTACATGAAAATATTTGTATCATATATAAATATGGATTTAGAAATATCATCTATGTATAATCATGGGTGTCGTCCCTTTCACTTGCCCTTATCTGTTTGCCTTGCTTGTCTGCACATGTCTGCACTTGTAGATTAATGTTTGTTGTATTACTGATACTGCTTGTTGTATTATTGATAATGCAGGGTTATGTATGAACTAAGGTTTATTTTCATGCTGTCTGTATTTCCTGTATACCTCATCATGTATTGCCTTACCTTTGATGATATTGTGTTAGTCATCTCTTTATGTTGCTTTTCCCTTCATCCATACTAAGAGGTGTCTATTATCTGATTAAGGAACTCTGGTTGTGTAGTGTAGTTGCAGGTTGCTCTGTTAACCATACGATGGGTAGTACCAGTTGTTCTGAGGGGGAAGACAGACAGTTTCCCCTTGTAGAGCTTTACACTTCAGATCCCCAATCGCCACGAGTTGGAATCAACTTGATAATGGTGGTTTTTGTTTTAATTGTTATCTAATTACTGATTGCCCCTCCCCACCTTTCTATCCCTTCTCCTACCATTCCCAGTGGCCACCAGAGAATATTTATTTCTGTGGCCAAACCTTTCCTTGTTGTTATTATTAGGTACTGTTGAATCAACTATGACTCATATTGAGTTTATGAACAACAGATTGGAACCTTATCCTATCCTGCACCATCATCATGATCTTCATCACGCTCAAAAAGCTTCTTAGAGATATTTTATTTCACATAGTAGAGTCATACGACACACTCAGTGTAATATCCTCAAGATTCATCCACATTATGTGATAGTTTGTGAATTCAGTATTCTCTAAGGTGGCTTAGTATTCCACTGTGTACATGTACTACCATAGATTGTTTATCCATTTATGGACACTTGTTTCCATCTCTTTAGTATTGTAAATTGTGCTGCAATGAATAGAGGTGTGCGTATACCCATGTTGGAGCTTTTACTTCTTCAGGATATACAGTTAGTAGTGGGATTACTTGGTCAAATCGTATTCCTATTTCCAACTCGGAACTCTTATACATTGTTGGTGGGATTGTAAAATGGTGCAACCATTCTGGAAGGAAGTTTGTCACATCCTCAAAAAGCTGAACATAGAAATTCCATGTGACCCAGCTATTCCACTACTTGGAATATACCCTGAGAATATGAGAACTGAGGCACAAATTGTGATTTGTACACCAGTGTTCATAGCAGCATTATTCACCATCGCAAGAACAGGGAAGCAGCCTAAATGTCCAGCCACAAATGAATGGATTGAGAAATTATAATACATTCACACAATGGAATACTAGGCAGCACGCAGGAGCAAAGGACTTTGTAAATTATTACTTAACTTGGGAGGGACTGGACAACATTATACTGAGTGAACTAACTCAGTCCCACAAGGATAAATATTGTATAAGACTGTTATTGTAGAATGAGTATAAGGATCCAGGAGGGGTGGGAGAGGCTGGAGCAGAGGGATGTGGATGTGAAGGAGGAAGGGGGGGATTAATCATTGGGTTGTACAATTTGATGCGTGGAGGGATGAGGGAAATTGAAAGAA
>NW_006399976.1:2201903-2202619 GCF_000299155.1 Elephantulus edwardii
TCTGTAGTTTCCACATTCTGTTGAGTCACCTTTCTTTGGGATAGGAGCAAATAAACTAGTCGAAAAAAAATAAAAAACAATCAATCAAACAAACAAAAATAGTATTCCTCTCTGGTAAAATGGTATTCCTATTTTCATCTCTTTAAGGAAGCACCATACTGTTCCCCACCCCCCTTATTGTTTTCCACTGTGGTTGCATCATTTTATAGTCTCACTAGCAGTTTATGAGAGTTCCAATCTCTCCATACCCTCATCAGCATTTGTTGTTTCCTGTTTTATTAAACTTAGCTATTGTTGCTGGGTGAGACAATATTTCGTAGTTGTTTTGATTTACATTTCTCTAGAAGCTATTGGTTTTGAGCATTTCTTCATCTATTGGTTGACCATCTGAATATCTTCTTTGATGAAGTGTCTTTTCACATCTTCTGCCCAATTTTTAATTGGGTTGTTCACATTTTTGTTGTTGAAGTTTTGGAGATTTTTTAGGAATTTTAGAGATCAGCTCCTTTTTTGTATATGTTTTTGTCAAATACTTCCCCAAGTCTGTAGGTTTTCTTTCTAGACTTTTGAGAATTTTTCCTATGTATATGTCATGACAAAAATACCTAATCACATATTCCTTTTAAACAGTTTTCTCCCTCATCTGTTTCAATGCAGATATATTATTGAACCCATCTTTCTCAGTCTCTCCCCAACCCCAAGGTCAGTCCTGTTTT
>NW_006399976.1:2208824-2210512 GCF_000299155.1 Elephantulus edwardii
CCATTGAGTTGCCTGTGACCCGTAGCGACCCTATGTACAATAGCTCTGAAGCCTGCCCTGTCTGAGCTAGTCTCACTGACTCTGACACACCTACCTCAGTTGCCCTAGTTACTCTATCAATCCATCTCATCTGGGGTCTTCCTCTCTTGTGCTTTTCCTCCACTCTTTTGAGCATGATAACCTTTTCCAACAGCTGGTCTCTCCTGGCCACGTGCCCTAAGTATGTGAGATGGAGCTTCAGAATCCTTGCCTCAAAGGAGAAATTTGGTTTCACCCTATCCAAGACAGATTTATTTTTTTTCTGGCTGTCTGTGGTATGGTTTTGTTTTTTGTTTTTTGTTTTCATTTTTTTTTGTGAGAAAAATTTATATTTAGAATTAGTCAACTGAACTCAGTTTTGATGATCCCAATTTTGTTGGCAACATCAAAGCATCATAGTCGGGAGCAAGTCAAACATAGGCCTTCTTCTCTCTATCAGGACTAATTAAAGTGTTGACCTTAGCCACATCAATGTCACAGAGCTTCTTTACAGCTTATTTAATTTGGTGCTTCTTGGCCTTGACATCCACAATGAACATAAGTGTGTTGTTATCTTCTATCTTCCTCAT
Source organism: Elephantulus edwardii (assembly GCF_000299155.1). Lineage (NCBI taxonomy): Eukaryota > Metazoa > Chordata > Mammalia > Macroscelidea > Macroscelididae > Elephantulus > Elephantulus edwardii. Next base: position 2,209,433 of record NW_006399976.1, read on the forward strand.
GACTGACTCAGTGGTCAGGGGAAACTTGATGATGGCAAAGTGGTCAAGCTTGTTTCTCCTGGGGCGCTCTTCCAGGGGTATTTGGGCTGCCTTCGGAGTCTCAGGGTCTTAGGCCACCGGAATGTGAGTGATGTGCAGATCTTCTTCTTCTTTTTTTTTTTTTTGCTGTGGATGCCTTCTTGGCCTTTAATGCCTTTGCTTTGGCTTCAGTTTGGGGAGGGCAGGGGTTTCCTTCTTCGCTTTTGGTGCCATCTTTGTAGAAAGGCAGTCCATAGTATGTTTAAGACTCTTCTCCAGCTCCACAACTCAAAGGCATTGATTCTTCTTTTTGTAATCCTTAATCATTGTGTAGCTCTCTGATGCATAGCAAGTAATTGTGAAGATGATGGCCTGGATCAGGCCCACCTTAGTTGCTGGAGAGGTCCCTGACAGCAGATTTTCCCAGTGTAATCCATCTTTTGATTTCCTGACTGTTGGTGTTAAGAGTGTTGAGTGTGGAGCCAAGCAAACTGAAGCTGTTAACAATCTCAATCTCTTCTTCATCTATTATATGCTTCTAATTTGCCCAGTGATGAAAATCTTTGTCTTCTTGATATTATTTTGAGCTTCAATCCATATTGAAGATTATAGTCCTTCTGTAGCAACTGCTTCAGGTCTTCCTCAGTTTTAGCAAGCAAGTTGTGTCATCTGTGTAATGCAGGTTTTTGATGAATCTTTCTCCAATCCTGATGCCACACTTCTCCTCATAAAGCTCAGCCTCCTGAATATGTGTTCTTCATATAGATTGAAAAGGTATGGAGACAGGATGCATCCCTGACTCACTCCTTTTCCTAATTTTGAAACATTCATTGTTTCCTTGCTCTATTTTGAGAATTGCTTCCTGGTCCCAGTATTTTAGTGTTTTTTTAAATTTATTGAGCCTTGTTTTGTGACCTAATAAATGAAGAATGTGTGTATTTTGGAGAATGTTCCATGTTCACACAAGAAGAGTATTGAACATATCTTGGACCGCCAAGAGAATAGGTCTTCCCTGGAGAGGGTGAAGCCAAATTTCTTCTTGGAGGCAAGGATTTTTTTTTT
>NW_006399976.1:2211377-2212634 GCF_000299155.1 Elephantulus edwardii
ATGGTCTCTTTGGGATATATTCCCAGTAGTGGAATTGCTGGGTCAAATGGTATCTCTATTTGCAACTTTTTGAGAAAGCGCCATACCGCCTTCCACAGTGGTTGCACCATGATAAGTGCATTTTAAATCCATTTACATTCAGTGAAAGTATTAACACGCATGATTTTATTACTTTAATTTACAGCTCTCTCTCTCTCTGTGTGTGTGTGTGTGTGTGTGTGTGTGTGTGTAGTGCTGTTGATTTCTTTGTTCCATATATTTTTCTGGACTTCATCTTGTTTGTGGGTTTTCTTATAATTTCCTTCTCTCATTTCTGTTTTACTAAGTATTTATAAAGGAGTTCTAATGGCATTTAAACCACACAGTTGTCCCTGGCTCTGTCAGGACAACTGCTTCTTGGTCTATGTACCGATTTCTCAAGAGCACAATTAAGTGATCTGGGCTTCCCATTCTTTTCAATGTTAGCCATAATTTGTTATGATCCACCCAGTCAAATGCTTTTCAATAGTCAATAAAACACAGATAAACAGCTTTCTAGTATTCTCTGCTTTCAGCCAAGCTCCATTTGACACCACCAACAATGTCCTTTGCTGCACTGCCTTTTGCTTGAAAGCGTGAATTTCTGGCAGTTCCCTGTCAATGTACTGTTTCAGTCATTTTTTGAATAATCTTCAGCAAGATTTTATTTGCATGTGATATTACAATATTGTTTGATGATTCCCACATCCTATTGGATTTATTTTTTTGAATGAGAAAAATATGGATTTTTCTCAGTCATTTGGCCAAGTAACTGTCTTCCATAATTGTTTTCAGAGACTGGTGAGCACAACCGGGTTGCATCTGTTTTGTGAAACATCTCAGTGGGTATTTCATCAGTTTCTGGGGCCTTATTTTTTGTCAATGCCTTCAGTGCAGCTTGGACTTCTTCCCTCAATACTACAGGTTCTTGTTCATCTGCTACTTCCTGAAATAATTCAGTGTCAACCAACTTTTTTAAAACATTTTTCTCCATTTATTATGATGTTTCTTATTGGTTCACCAGTGAGAATACTTTTTTCTTTTTTTAATTTATTTACGATAGGGCAACTGAGGTGGAGCTTTCAAGTATGGAAATACAAAAAAAAGAGGAACAGTTGTAAGCAGACACTAGTGACTGGAACATGGAATGTGAGAACCATGAATGTAGGAAAATTAGATATTGTTAAGAAAGAAATGGAATGCATAAATATTGACATACTAGGCATTGGTGAGATGAGA
>NW_006399976.1:2214095-2216273 GCF_000299155.1 Elephantulus edwardii
ATTTGACTTTTTATGATGTGGATCATAACAAACTGTGGCTGACTCTGAGAAGAATGGGAATCCCAGAACACTTGATTGTGCTAATGCGAAACTATACTTGGACCAAGAGGCAGCCATCAGAACAGAGCAAGGTAACACTGCATGGTTCAAAATTGGAAAGGGTGTACGCCAGGGATGTGTCCTGTCTCCATACCTTTCAACCTATATGCAGAACAGATTATCTAAGGGGCTGGACTCTATGAGAAGTATGGCATCAGGATTGGTGGAAGATCCATCAACAATCTGTGTTATGCAGATGACACAACTCTGCTTGCTGAAACTGAGGAGGACCTGAAGTGCTTGGTGCAGAGGGTCAAGGACTGCAGCCTTCAATATGGATTGAGGCTCACTGTCAAGAAGACAAAGATTCTCACCACTGGACCAATTGGCAGCATCAGGATAGATGGTGAAGAGATAGACATTGTTCACAGCTTTAGTTTGCTTGGCTCCACAGTCAACACTCTTGGCACTAGCAGCCAGGAAATTAAAAGATGAATTGCAATGGGAAAGTACGCTGTTAGGGACCTTTCCAAAGTACTGAAGAGCAGTGGTGTCACTCTGGAGACTAAGGTGCATCTGATACGGGCCATGGTCTTTGCACTTACATGTTATGTGTCAGAGAGTTGAACAATAATTAGAGAGGATAAAAGGAGAATTGATGCCTTTGAGCTGTGGTGCCTGGAGAACAGTATTGATGGACTGCTAGGAAAACAAACAGATTTGTCCTGGAGAGGGTTAAACCAGACTACTCCTTAGAGGCAAGGATTCTGTGGCTTCTCTGACACACTTTGGACTTGTTGCAAGGAGGGACCAGTCCTTGGAGTGGGACATCATGCTTGGTAGGGTGGAGGGACAGTGCAGTAGGGGAAGGACCTCTATGAGGTGGCTTGATTCAGTGACTGGGGTAATCGGGATGGGTGTGTCAGAGGAAGTGCCATTGACACAGGGCAGAGCAGAGTTTAGGGCTGTTGTTAGGGTGGCTATGAGTTGCAACTCAACGGCACATAACAACAACAACAAATGAAAGTTTACAGAGACTTAGGGTTTCCTGTCATTCATTATTGCACTTTTCTCCCTGCCCACCCCAGGCCCCCTCAACCAGCTTTTTGTTAGTACCGTGACTATTTCTTGCATCTTCTTTTGATGCTTCTTGCATCATTGAAGGTTTTGCCGGCAGAATCCTTTAAAGCATTAGCAACTTGAGGCTTGAATTTGTTCTTCGAATCTTTCAGCCTGAACGGCTGAGTATTTTCTCCTCTGGGGTGCATCAGGGTTGTATTCTTTTCTTTTTTCAAGAGAAAGAAACAGGTTTATTAGACATTCATAACAGACTATAAATGGGTCAGGACAGACTGACTCCCTTTTTATCTCATAAAAGGGTTTCTGTCAGAGGCAATGCTATTGGCACAGGATAGAGCAGGGTTTAGGGCTGTTGTACATTGGGTTGCTATGAGTTGCAAACGACTCCACGGCACATAACAACAACAACAACAGCAACAGCAACAACAACAACAACAACAACAACATATCTTTTGTTAGCAGGGAGTGGGGCTTAAACAACTCATGGTGCATTCCTTCTAATGGATATGGTGGCTTTGGCCATCTCATTTATTTTTTCCTTGAGTCTGTTGTTTTGCCACATTCCTTGAGAGTCTGTTTTTATTGTGTTATAGCTGCATTCCTTGAGGGCCAGTTTCTATTGTTATATTGCCATGTTGTTGTTATGTGCCATTGAGTCACTTGTGACTCATCGTGACCCTATGTACAACAGCCCTAACCCCTGCTTTATCCTGTGCCAATCTTATTGTCTGTCACACCCATCCCGATTACCCCGTCACTGAATCAGTCCACCTCATAGAAGGCCTTCCCCTCCTGCGTTGTCCCTCTACTCTACCCAGCATGATGTCCCTCTCTAAAGACCTGTCTCTCCTTACAACACGTCCAAAGTATGTCAGACGAAGCCTCAGAATCCTTGCCTCCAAGGAGCCACCCGGATTAACCCTCTCCAGGATGAATCTGTTTGTTTTCCTAGCAGTCCATGGTACCCTCAATACTCCTCTCCAGCACCACAGCTCAAAGGCATCAATTCTCCTTCTATCCTCCCTAGTCATTGTCCAACTCTCTGATGCATAACAAGTG
>NW_006399976.1:2216818-2236560 GCF_000299155.1 Elephantulus edwardii
CACTGTTCTATAAATTGCTTGTCTGTCAGATACTCCTCTAAATCTGAACATTCAGATTAAGACAGACTAGGAAGAAGGATTGGCCATCCACTTCTGACCTAGCAGGCCTCTTACAACCCTGTGTACAACAGAACACACGTAGACTGACAGAGACGGCAACGAGGTAGAATTATATGTATTGCCATAGTCTTTGTAAAAACCTGTTCTGATTGATCTCCTTTGTCAGCAGTGTCCTTTGCCATTCTCTATCACTCCTCCCTGGAAGAGATTCCACCCTGATTCATTAGGAGGGGACAGTCACATTCTCTTAGTACTTATTGCTGGAAGAGGGCATTGTAGGTTCTAGGACGAAGATCTCTCACTACTCTAAAGGGCCCCTTCAGCAATGGGAAACACGTAGACTATGTGGCGATTGATTTTGAAATTTAAATCTATATTTGTTCCCATTCCAAAGAAGGGTCACTCAACAGAGTGTGGAAATGATATCAGATTTGGATTTTAAATCTCTGCTATCAGTTGTGCTTAGGGGTACAGGTTCACATCCTTGGAGGTGCGTCATTTTAACATGGGACTGTTGCAGCTGGCAACGTCAATACTCACGCACTGCTCTTCTGGGAGGATTTGAATTGTTGAAGCGCCCTCCTTTGTTGCCGGCTGGGAGCCAGGGCTTTGGCAATTCTCTGTGGATTTGGCCATAAGGACCTGATGTGGGCAGCCCTTGGCCAGATGTCCTTCATATTGTTATGAGCCTTGAGCCTTGATTAATTACCCAGGATCCCAACTCATCTCCTTCTTTTGCCTCTCATAGTCATTGGTGCAGTTGGGGGGTTCTTGGTTAGTTCAGCAGTTTGATGTAGCCAGGGGGTTCTCAGCTAGTTCAGCGGTCTGTCTATGCGGGCAGAATTCTCCTTTGTCTCAGTAGCTCATGTCCATCAGTGTAGGCCAGAGTCCTTGGCTCTGAAAAGAGCCTTTAGGTCTTTGGCTCTACAAAGAGCCTTTGGGTCTTCAGTGTTCAGCTCATTGTGAAGTGCGGAGAGCATATTCTTTTCTCTGTATCTATTCATTCTATGTGCTGAACAAATCATTTGGGAAGCTGTTTTTTTTTGAGAAAAATTTGTATTTAGAATTAGCCAGCTGGACTCAGTTTAGATGATGGCGATTTTCTTGGCAACATCAAAGCATCATAGTCAGGAGCAAGTTGAACACAGGCCTTCTTCTCTCCATCAGGCCTGATCAAAGTATTGACTTTGGCCACATCAATGTCATAAAGCTGCTTTACAGCTTGTTTGTTCTGGTGCTTGTTGGCCTTGACATCCACAGTGAACACAAGTGTGCTGTTATCTTCTATCTTCTTCCTGGCTGACTCAGTGGTCAGGGGAAACTTGATGATGGCATAGCGGTCAAACTTTTTTCTCCTGGGGGCGCTCTTCTGGGGGTATTTGGACCGCCTTTGGAGTTTCAGGGTCTTAGGCCGCTGGAAGGTGGGTGATGGGTGGATCTTTTTTTTTTTTTTGTGGCTGTGTTTTTCAGGTCTGCCTTCTTGGCCTTTAATGCCTTTGCTTTGGCTTCAGTTTTGGGAGGGGCAGGGGCTTCCTTTGCTTTTGGCGCCATCTTCGTAGAAAGAGAAGCTGGACCTTTTGAAGAAGAGTGCTGCATTAGGATCAGGAGAAAACTCATCAACAACCTGCATTATGCAGATGACACAGACGTTCTTACACAAAAGTGCTGAAGACTTGAAGCCCGTGATGCAGAAGATCAACTATTACGGCTTTCAGCCCAAGTTACATCTCAACCCCAAAGGACTGATAGGCATCAAGAAAGGGAAAAGAATGACATTGTCTACAATTTCATTTTACTTAGACTCACAATAAATCTAACAGAGTAGTAGTAACAGAAGTAATAGAAGTCAAGAGACAAAAGATGCGTTGCTTTGGGAAAATCTTGTCAAGGACCTTGCTGTCAAGACCTCTCCAAAATGCTAAGGAGAAGAATGTCAGTTTAAACAGTAAAGCGTGCCTGACCCAAGGCATAGTCTTTTCAGTTATTTCTTACCCATCTGAAATTTGGACAATGAAGAAAGATGACAGAACAAGAATGGATAGCTTTGAATTGTGGTGTTGGAGAAGAGTATTGAATACACCACTCAGACTACTGAAAGAACAAACGTCTTTATTTTAAACTCCACCCCGCCCAAGGGACACTATACTATTTATTTTTTTAACATCTAATATCTTTTATTTTAGTTTTTTCCTCATTGTTGTACATTTTCTCCCCTACTCGCCTCTCCTCCCTCCCCCAGCTCTCCTTGCAATGCACCCCTTGTTCCAGATTGTTGTCTTACATATAAGGCTTCAGTATATATTCCTTTCAGACAGTTCTTCCCTTCTTCTGATCTAATGCAGTGTTCATTATCTTCTCTTTTCACATTCTCCCCCCAACTCCCCCATGTCTGTTCTATTTTACAACAACAATGTTATGCAGTACTTATCCTTTTGTGACTGGGATATTAAACTCAAGAGAATGTCTCCAGGCTTTCCTGTGTTGTGTAATGTTTTACAAGTTCGTTGTTTTTCAATACTGCATAATATTCCATTGTGTGGCTTTACCTTAGTTTTTCTATCGATTTGTTTGTTGATGGGCACTTGGGTCGTGGCCATCTCTGCTATTGTGAATAAGGCAGCAATACATATGGGTGTGTATACATCTGTTTGTGTTGTGGCCTCTGGTTTCTTCAGGATATATTCCCAGTAGTGGAACTGCTGGGTCAAATTATATTTCTATTTCCTATTTTCTGAGAAAGTTCCAGACTGTCTTCCATTGGAATGCAACCAGGGTTCTGATGGTGAAACTTCATCTCCCTGACCTTAGGTATATTTTCAGAAGGAACCAGTCTTTGTTGTTTATCTGTCCCTTTGAGTCAGAACTAACTCAGAGCTGACCCTTCAGAGGGGTTCTCAGAGACTATGAATCTCAAGGGAGGAGATAGTCCCTTGGAGAATCTGGTGGATTCGAACCACACGCCTTTTGGTTGTTAGTACAATTTCTTACCACTAGGCCATCCGAGCTCTTTTTCTTGGAGAGTAACATGCTGGGAAAGGTGGAGAATTAGCAAAAGAGAGGAAAGACCTTCAGTGAGAGGGAATGACACAGTGACTGCAACAATGTGCATCTCAGAGACCACTAGCGTGGCATGAGCCTCAGATCTGTTGTTCATCAAGTTGTTATTATTGATGGTGGACTTGAGGGATCTAATAACATCAACAGCCGGTGGCTTAGCCTTTATGGAGTTACGCTGCTAACCCTGTTGACACTGGCACCCCTCTGGTGACTCGGATCCACCAGTGACTTCCCCAGAGAAAGATGAGCAACCCCCTCCCATACCACTTACAGCCTCCTGAAAACCTCCTGAGGGTCAAATATGAGTCAATTCTAACTTGATGATACTGAGTCAGTAAAGTAGTTATAATTGTCTTATTTTTAATTTTTTCTTTACTTTTTTATGATGCTTTGAGTTAAAGTTTACAAAACATATTGACGTTTCATTCAGTCATTTGTTTTACACATTTTGTCTTAATTTCTAAACTGTTGCTGTTGTTATGTGCTGTCAAGTCGCCTCGACTCATAGCGACCCTATGTACATACAACAACCCTAAACTCTGTCCTATCCTGTGCTAATCTCACCATCTCTGACACACCTACCCCCGTTACCCCAGTCACTGAATCAATCCATCTCATCGAGAGTCTTCCTCTCCTGTGCTGTCCCTCCACCCTCCCAAGCATAAGGACTAGTCCCTCCTTGCAACATGTCCAAAGTATGTCAGATGAAGCTTCAGAATCCTTGCCTCCAAGGAGCAGCCAGGCTTCACCCTCTCCAGAACAAACCTGTTTGTTTTTTTAGCAGTCCATGGTATACTCAATGCTCTTCTTCAAGACCATAGCTCAAAGGCGTCAATTCTATCATCCCTAGTCATTGTCCAGCTCTCTGATGCATAGCAATGATTGCAAAGACCATGGCCTGTATCAGGCGCATCTTATTGCAATCCCCAAAATGCAGTCACATTTTTTTCTACTTCCTGTCTGGAATTTCATTTCTACAAAACCTTCTATTTCACCCCCTTGAGCCTCTGTCCTCAGGCAAATGCTGTTCTTTTGACCTTATATGGCTGATTATTCTAAAGAGTGAGAGTCTCCCATGTGTTTCTGGTCACCTTACTGGGTGAAAGTTAAGCCAGAACAGTGAAAGTGACTGAAAGAGACCTAGAATTGGGGATTCGATCAGCCTCGATCAGACTAGCATTTATTTGGTTTTTTATTTTGCTCCACTCCTCTCTGTCCAGGATCTTCTACTGTGATCCCTTTAAGGCCTTCCGCTGTGGTGCTGCTGGGCATGTTAAAATCACCTATCTTTAGGTCTGTTATTTTGGTTCTCTTGAGTCAACTCCGACTCAGAGAGACCCTGTGGACAACAGATAGAAACCTTGCCTGAATCCTGTGACAGCCTCAAAAATATCTGGTATTAAGTCTTGCGTTGTAGTTACCATGTCAATCCATGTTGCTGAGGGTCATTCTTTCCTTCGCTGACTCTCCACTTGAGGTAATTTTGTAAAAATGATGTGGTTTCTAAGAGCCAGTCCCTCCTAACAACATGGCCAAAGTATGTGAGCAAGATGGTGAGACAAAACCACACAATCTTTGCTTGTAAGCACTCTGACTGCATTTCTTCCAAGACAGATTTGGTTTTGGGTTTTTGGTTTTGTTTTTTTTTTTTTAAATTGAGATTTTAATGAAAATTTATAGAGACTTTGGATTTCCATTCATTCATTGTTGCACATTTTCCTCCCTGTCCACCCCTTCCCCCCATTTCGCTTTTCTGTTTGAAAAGGAAAAAAAAAATTCTTTCATTGTTATACAATCCCCCCTCCTCCCCAGTCCACTTTACTATGCAGCTCTTATTCTGGACTCTTGTCATGAAAATAATACTTAATCATATATTTCTTTTAAACAGTTCTCTCCATCATCTGTTTCAATGTAGTGTACGTAATTCATCCTCTATTTTCTTAGGGTCCTCCCAACCCTGATGTCAGCCCCATTTAACAACAGTGGCATTACGCAGTATTTGTCCTTTTGTGATTGAGATATTTCACTCAGCATAATGCCTTCCAGGGTCACTGTTTGTTCTTTTGACAGTCTATGGTATATTCAATACCTTTACCAATGCTGCAATTCAAAGGCACCATTCTTTAGTCTTTCTTCTTTATTGTCCAACATTCTCCTGTATATGGCACAATTGAAAATAGCATGATGTAGTCCAGGTTCACCCTAGTCTTTAAAGTGACATCTTTTCTCCCTAGCACTTTAAAGAGTTCCTTGATAGCAGACTTGCCCAATACAATCTTTCTTATTTTAAGCTATAATTTGCTATGATCCACACAATCAAACACCTTTGCATAGTCAACAAAATATGGATATACATCTTTCTGGTATTCTCTACTATTTTTTGAGCAATCTTTAGCAATGTTTTACTTACATGTGATATTAATGATATTGTTTGATAATTTCTACATTCTGTTGGATTACCTTTATTTGGAAATTGGAATGAACATTTTGTTCTGTTATCAATGATCCAGGCCATGGTCTTCTCAATTACTTGCTATGCATCAGAGAGCTGGACAATGACTAAGGATGACAGAAGAAGAATCGATGCCTTTGAGTTGTGATCCTGGAAAAGAACATGCCATGGACTGCCAGGAGAATAAATAGGTCTGTCTTGGAGAGGGTGAAACGAAGTTTCTCCTTGGAGGCAAAGATTTTGACTCTCTGTCTCACATACATTGGGCATGTGGCCAAGAGGGATCAGTACTTGAAGGAGGACATCATATTCAGAAGGGTGGAAGGGACAGGGCAGGAGAGGAAGACCCCAGATGAGACGGACTGACACAGTAGCTGGGGGTAGTGGAGGTCGGTATCTTGGAGTCAGTGAGACTGGCTTAGGCTAGGACAGGCTTCAGAACTATTGTACATAGGGTCGCTATGAGTCAGAATATACGTGAGCTGCTAGCAACAATAGCAGTTACGAAGTTGAACACTTTTTAATGGGCATATTCATCATCTATGTATCTTCTTTGGAAACCAAAGTATTTTTCTTTATTGTTATTTCAATATTTTTTTTTCTCAAGAGGAGAAATGAGTGTAAATTAAAACTCCTTGGCTTTTGCCCCCTCGCACCTAGGCCATCTTGTTTTGTTCAGTTAGGGTTTGTCTAAGACACTTTTCCCATCTAGTCTGTGTGAGTGCTGCCCCCTGGTGTTCATCTTTGGTGTGATCCCATCAGCCTTGCAGGTTCTTCTACCCTCTTCTTCCTCCTCCTGCTGTTTGTTTTTCCTCCTCCGCACTTCACTTTATTCTCTCTCTCCCTCTCTTTAACTAACTCATTTAATTTTAATTATGAAAAAAGCTGGATTCCTCTGCATGAAGACTCTAATATGGGTCTTTACAAGATGGTCAGAGAGCTGCTATGTGTGGGACAGATCGTCCGAGAGGCTGGGCTGTCTGAGGAGGAATGTGGCATCAGGGTTGAAAGAAGACTCATCAACAGCCTGTGTTATGCACATGACACAGCCTTGCTTGCTGAAACTGAGGAGACTCTGAGACTTCCCCAAAAGGATGAACCTCCCTCCTTGAAAGGAAGTAGGAATAGAGGCCATCAATCTTTTTCTTGTGGAAGCCACCAAGTTGTTGTCTACCTTCAAGTTGGAAGTGACATATAGTTGACCCACCAGTGGGTTTTCAGAGGCAGTGAAGAGGACATTGCCCATCTTTCTCCCACAGAGAAACTGGTAGACTCAAACCAGATGCCTTTGGATTGACAACATCTGAAATGCCACTGTCAAATATATTTTCCCAGACTGTTGGCTTTCTTTTTATTCTTTTGGAAAATCTTTTGATGCACATAGGGATTTTATTTTCAGAAGGCCTCATTCATCGATTATATCCTCTGGTTGTGCATTTTAGGCTACATCTGCAAGTCTCTTCATGTCATGGACTGTTGTTGTAAGGTGCCATTGAGTTGAATATGACTCCTAGTGAGCCTTTTAACAATAGATCTGAACCCTGACCTATTCTGTGCCATCTACACAAACTCTGACACACTTGAGCCTGTTACTACAGTCACTGTGTCAACTCACCTGGTTGAGGGTCTTCCTTTCTATAGCTGTCCCTCCATCTTTCTAAGTGTCACATCCACCTCCAAGAAATAACCTCTCCTATAAATATGCTTTAACTATGTGAGATAAATCTTTATCATTTTGCCTCCAAGGAGCACACTTGGCTGTACTTTTGCCAAGACATATATGTGCTTTTAGCAGTTCTTAGAATATTCAGTACTTCTCCAACACCACGCCTCAAAGGCACCAGTTCATCATCTGTCATTTTTATTCATTGTCCAGCTTTCAGACACATCACAAGTGATTGAAAAATATCATGGCCTGAATGATGCACACCTTAGTTGTCAAACTAGTGTCTTTGCTTCTCAATAATTTGGAGAGGTCCCTGACTGCAGATTTTCTCAGTGCAATACATCTCTTGACTGCTGGTACCAAGTATATTGATTGTGGTTTCAAGTAAGAGAAAACAGTTGACAATGTCCACCTTTTCTCCATCTATCATATTATTGCCCATCAGTACAGTAGTAAGAATTTTTGTTTTCTTGACATGGAGATGCAATCCATATTGAAGGCTGAAAGTGTTTGATCTTCTGCAGCAAGCATTTAATTCTCTTCACTTTCAGCAAGCAAGGTGATGCCATTTTCATAACAAAGCATATTAATGAGTCTTCTCCAATCTTGATGACACATTCTTTTTCATGGCGTCAATCTTCCTAAATAATTTGCTCAGCATAGATATTAAATAGGTATGGAGAAAAGGATACAGCCCAGCAGCACAATTTTCTTTATTTAAAACCTCATACTAAAAAGAAAAAAAAACCAAAAAAACCTCATAATGTATCCTTGCTTTGTTTGCATATTAGCATCTGATGGATTTGAACCACGTACCTCTGGGATTGCAGTGCAGCTTTTTGCCACTTTTTAAAAAACCCAAATAGCGACTTTACACACATGGGCCTCACCAAGTGGATTGCGTAGGAATTAGACATCTGTAGAAGGACTCATCGGAGAAGCTCAATATCAGCTGTCAACACCAGGCCAGGTGCTATGGAACAGATTATCAATTACTCATGTGCAAGTTCAAATTGAGGTGGAAGAAAATTAAAACAATCCACAAAAACTAAAGTATGATCTTGAGTCTATCCTACCTGAATTTAAAAATCATTTAAGGAATAAGTTTGAAGCATTGGACACCAGTGATTGAAGAATTATGGGATGACACAAAAAGGACAAAGGTCACTACAAAGATAGAGGAAAGAAAAAAAACCAAAATAGTCGTCAGAAGAGACCTTGAAAATTGCACCAAAGCCCCAAGAAACCAAAACAAAGGGAAAAAGTGTTTTACTGACTACATAAAGGCATTAGACTGAGTGTATCAAAACAAATTATGGCTAACATTGACAATGTCACGGACATGTTGTTGTTGTTGTTGTTATGTGCTATCGGGTTACTTGCGATTCATAGCAACCCTATGTACAACAGCCCTAACCCCGGCTCTATCCTATGCCAATCTTACTGTCTCTGACACACTTACCCACATTACCCCAGTCACTGAAACAATCCATCTCATAGATTCTCTCTTGCTCTGTCCCTCCACCTCCCCAAGCATGACATCTCTCTCCAAGGACTGGGCCCTCCTTGCAACATGTCCAAAGTATGTTAGATGAAACTTCAGAATCCTTGCTTCCAAGAAGCAGCTGGGTCTCACCCTCTCTAGGATGAATCTGTTTGTTCCCCAAGCAGTCTATTGTATAGTTAATACTCTTCTCTAGCACCACAGCTCAAAGGAATCAATTTTCTTTCTATCATATCTAGCCTGATGAATAGCAGGTAATTGCAAAGATTTTGGCCCGGATCAGGTACATCTTAGTCTCCAGAGTGACATTATTGTTCTTCAGTACTTTGGAGTCTGAATTTGTCCCTGCTGATCTTTACGGGTTTTGGTTTTACCTCTAGGTCTTTGATTTAATTTGAGTTGGTACTGATGTATGGAGTGAACTGTGGAATCCTGTCTTAGTTTTCTGCAGGCAGATGGCCAATTTTGCCTGTACCATTTGTTAAAGATACTGTTATTTCGCTATTTAATGAGTCTTGCTTTCTTGACAAATATCAATTGACCATAGGTAGATGGATTGATTTTTGAATTCTTAGTTCTACTCCATTGGCCTATGTGCCTGCCATTGCACCAAAATCATAGTGTTTTGATTACTCTGACTGTGTATTAGGTTTTGAGACCAAGGATTGTGATACCTCCTACTTTGTTTCAGAAGATTTTGCTTACTTGGGGCCTCTAGTAAGAGAACTAGTTAAACGGAAAAAATATTCCCTATTCTGTTACAAGAAAGCTAGTTAAATGGAAAAGTATTCCCTGATCTGACATAAGAGAACTAGTTAAATGGAAAACTATTCTCTGTTCTGAAATAAGAGAGCTAATGGAAAAATATTATCTGTTTTGAAGTAAGAGAGTTAGTAAAATGGAAAACTATTACCTGTTCTGAAATAAGAGAATGAGTTGAATGGAAAATATTCCCTGTTCCTGGATAGGAAGACTCAACATTGGAAAAATTACAATCCCACTTAAAGCAATCTATAGATTCAATGCAATATCAACACAGATACTAATCTCACTCTTCAAGCAGATAAAAAAACACACAACTTCTCATTGCATTTGGAAAGGAAAGAGGCCCCAGGTGAGCAAGGTCTTTTGAAAAAAAAAAACAAAGTAGGAGGCATCACAATTCTTGATTTGAAAACCTAGTACATTAATATCACATGCAAGCAAAATACTGCTGAATAACATTAAAAAATGGCTGGAGCATAGATAGGGAAGTGCCAGAAGTTTAAGCAGGATTTAGACTAGGCCATGGCACCAGGGATATCATTGCTGATGTCAGATGGATCCCGGCTGAAAGTAAGGAATACCAGAAGATGGTCTATTTGTGTTTTATTGACTGTGCAAAGCCATTTGACTGTGTGGATATAACAAATTATGGCTGACATTGAGAAGAATGGAAGAACACTTAATTGTGTTCATGCGAAACCTATACCTAGACCAGGAAGCTGTTGTGTGAACAGAGCAAGGGAACACTTACTTCATGGTTTATAAGTGAGAAGGGAGTGGTCAGGGCTGAATTCTGTCTCTATATGCATTCAATTTGTATGCTGAACAAATTATCCGAGTAGCTGGATTCTATAAAGAGTAGTGTGGCACCAGGATTGGAGGAAGACTCATCAATAACCTGCAGTATACAGAGGACATGACTTTGGTTTCTGAAAGTGAAGCACTTGTTGGAGAAGATCAAAGAATACAGCCTTCAGTATAGATTGCATCTCAATGTCAAGAAAACAAAGAGTTTTACCAGTGGACCAATAGGCAGTGTCTGATGGATGAAGAGGAGATTGAAACAGTCAACAGCTTTATATTGCTTAGATCCACAACTGACATTCTTGGTATGAGCAGTCAGGAAAGAAGGAGATGCATTGCCCTGGGAAAATCTGCAGTTAGGGCCCTCTCCAAATTACTTAGGAGTAATGATGTTGGATTGAGGACTAAGATGTGTGTGATTCAGGCCATAGTCTTTTTCTAATTATTTGCTATGCATCTGAGAGCCAGATAATGAATAAGGATGACAGAAAAAGAATTGATGCCGTTGAGCTGTGATGTTGGAGAAGAGCACTGAACACCCCATGGATGGCTAAGAGAACAAACAGGTATGTTTTAGAGAGGGTGCAGCTGGAGTGCTCTTTGGAGGCAAGAATGATGAGGCTTTGCCTCACATACTTTGGGCATGTTGCTAGGAGGGACTAGTCCATGATGCTGGGAGGGGTGAAGGGTTGGTGAAGGAGAGGAAGACCCTTAACCAGGTGGATTGACACAGTGACTGCTGCAATGGGCTCTGTGTGTCAGGAAGTATGAGGATGGCACAGGGTAGGACTGGGTTCAGACAGGACAGCACACTGTCCTGTACTCGACTCAACAGACTTAACAACAAGAATAAGACCTAGTAAATTGGCTTACTAGGTCTACTAATTTTTCTGTTGAGTCTTTAGGATGTTTATGCATACTATCATATCTTCTGCATATAGTTTTACTTCTTTATTTAGGTGGGTACCTTTTATTTCTTTCTCTTGCCTACAATTTCCAATATAATATTGAATAGGAGTAGTCATGGTGGACATCCTTGCCTGGTCACTGTTTGCAAGAGAAATTATTTTAGTCTCTTTCCGTTGAGAATAGTGCTTTTGACCAGTTGAGGAAATTCTTCTCCATTCCTATTCTGTGGAGCGTTTTAATCAGGAAGAAGTGTTGAGTTTTGTTGAAGGCCTTTTCTAGATTAATATAAACAATTGTGGTTTTGTTATTTGTATTATTGATGTAATGGATTAAAGGAATTGTTTTCTTAATGTTGAACCATCATTGTATACCTATCATGAGTCTCATTTAATTATGATGAACTGCTTTTGTTTTTTTTTTTTTTAATATAGTGTTGGATTCTATTAACTTTTTGTTGTTGCTGTTAAGGATGTTCTATGTTCCTGAGAGATTGATCTATAGTTTCCTTTTCTTTTTGATAGTTTCTTTGCCTGGTTTTAGTATCAGGGTTATGCTTGCCTCATAGAAGACTCTGGAAATGTCCCTTATTTTTCTGTCTTTTGAAATAATCTAGTAGAATTAGTGACAGTTCTCTAAATGCTTGGTAGAATTCACTGATGAAGCCATGTGGGCCAGGCCATTTCCTGTTGGATTTTTTATTTTTTAAATTTTTTTTATTAGTATAGTAGTTTATTTACAAAATTCAAATACATTGTTTCCCAGAACAGATTCTTCCAATTTCTCTCACTCCCGATCCATCAAAATGTACAACCCCATGATTAATACCCACCTCCAAAAATGGTTTTATACAATATTTGTTCTTATGGGATTGAGTTAGTTCACTCAGATAATGCTTTCTAGTCTCTCCCAAGTTAGGCACTAATTTACAAAATCATTTTCCTGCGTGTTGCCTAGTATTCTATTGTGTGTATGTACCGTAATTTCTCAATCCATTCATTTGTGGTTAGAAATCTGGGCTGTTTCAATGTTCTTGCAATGATGAATAATGCTGCTCTGAACATTGGTGTACAAGTCTCCGTTTGTGCCTTGGTTGTTATTTTTTTTTAAGTTATATTCCAAGTAGTAGAATAGCTGGGCCATATGGAATTTCTATCTTCCATTTTTTGAGGAAGCACCAAACTGCCTTCCAGAATGGTTGTACCATTTTATAATCCCACCAACAATGTATAAGAGTTCATTTATTGCTGCATCCTCTCCAACATTTATTACTTGCTGCCATGTTAAACTTTGCCACTGTTACTGGAATGAGATGGTGCCTCACTGTGGTTTTGATTTGCATCTCTCTTATTGCCAATGATTTTGAGCATTTCTCCATGTGTCTGTTTGCCATTCGAATATCTTCTCTGAAAATTCTTTCCATGTCTTTTGCCCATTTTGTAATTGGGTTATTCATTTTTTTCTTGTGGAGGCTCAGGAGTATTCTGCAGACTTCCATTTATGAGACTCTTGGATTTTTTTTTTAATTACATAGTCAGTGCCTTTTGTTATGGACTTGTTCAAGGGTTTTACCTCTGTGTAAAGGAAGAAAGGCCTGCATGGAGAGAGTCACATCCGACTTCTCTTAACTCCACAAGGGAGAACTGCTGCCGACCTCCTCCTCCTCCTCCTCCTCTTCCTCCTCCTCGTCCTCTTCCTCCTCCTCCTCCTCTTCATCCTCTTCCTTTTCCTCCCCCTCCTCCTCCTCCTCACCATCATCATCATCAATCATCATCCACAACACAAAACCAGTTCCTATGAGGTCAGACATGTCCACCCGCATGCTTCTCCACCTCTTTCTACTAATTCCAGCACTAATCTTGTAGCTTTACTGGACCCGAAATCCATTGCATAAAGCACACAGAACAACACTCTTAATTATCAGGTTCATTGAGGAAGTAAAAAATTTATAGTTCAGGTTACTAACAGGATACAATTTCACTTGCCAACAGGATACTGTTTCTCAGTCAGGACAGCTCTGCAGCTCAGGGCTTTAGGCTACTGTTACAAAGTTCCTAGTTCTGCCAGTTCTGGCTCTCCCCCTCAGTCCTCCAACAAACTTTGTCCAAGTCTCCTAGCTCTGGTTCTATGGGGTAGTAGTTCCAGTGTCATCTCTGTCTCATGTTAGGTCTCTGGTTCTCTGCTGCAGCTGCTGATCTCCTGTAGGTCTGCTGGCACAAGAATTTCTCATTCTAAAGGGCAAGCAATGCATTCCTGCTGCTTCTTTGCTGGTAGTGAGATTTGTAAATTTTGCTGCTGACCTAGCTCAATTTAATGGTGATACTAGCCAATCTCAGTGTGGATAGACTCACATATCGTGTTCCCATACCGCCCATGCACATGGCAAAGTCAAAGTCAATAGCTAGGAAGGTTGTTTTGAACAATAAACCCTTAACAACACATTATATCTAAGTCATTTTGAGTAAGGTGTGAGTTTCGAAGGATTTGTCCATTTCTCCTAGGTTTTCAAATTTGTCTGAGTAGTGTATCGAAAGGAATTGGCAGATACAGAAGAATTTAATGAACTAGCATTGGAGCCAGAGCCTATGGTGATGAAGGCAGAAGTTCAAGCTGCTTTGAAGGAAATAGCAAAAAATAAGGCCCCCGGAATAGATGGTATACCAATTGACATATTTCAGCTAACAGATGCTGCCGTGGATGTGCTCACCAAGTTGTGCCAAGAAATCTGGAGAACAACCACTTGGCCAACTGACTGGAAGAGATCTGTATTTGTTCCGATCCCAAAGAAGGGTGACCCAACTGAGTGTGGAAACTGCAGAACAATATCATTGATTTCACATGCAGGCAAGATTCTACTGAAGATTATCCAAAAACGACTGGAACGGTACATCAGCAGAGAACTGCCAGAAGTCCAGGCTGGGTTTAGAAGGGGTCGTGGTACTAGGGATATTGTAGCTGATGTTAGATGGATCTTAGCTGAAAGCAGAGAATACCAGAAGAATGTCTATCTGTGTTTCATTGATTATGCAAAGGCATTTGACTGCGTGGGTCATAACAAACTGTGGCTGACTCTGAGAAGAATGGGAATCCCAGAACATTTAATCATGCTAATGTGAAACCTATACTTGGCCCAAGAGGCAGTCATCAGAACAGAGCAGGACAACACTGCATGGTTCAAAATTGGGAAGGGTATACATCAGGGATGTGTCCTAGCTCCATACCTTTTCAACCTGTATGCAGAGCAGATTATCCGAGAGGCTGGGCTCTATGAGGAGAAGTGTGGCGTCAGGATTGGTGGACAATCTATCAACAATCTGCGTTATGCAGATGACACAACCCTGCTCGCTGAAACTGAGGAGGACCTCATGCACGTACTGCAGAGGGTCAAGGACTGCAGCCTTCAATATGGACTGAGGCTCAATGTATAGAAGACAAAAATTCTCACCACTGGACCACTCGGTAGCATCAGGGTGGATGGTGAAGAGATTGAGATTGTTCACAGCTTCAGTTTGCTTGGCTCCACGGTCAATATCTTGGCACCAGTAGCCAGGAAATATAAAAAACATATTGCGATGGGAAGGTCTTCGGTTAGGGACCTCTCTAAAGTACTCAAGAGCAGCAGTGTCTCTCTGGAGACTAAGGTCCACCTAATACAGGCCATGGTTTTTGCAATCACTTGTTATGCATCAGAGAGTTGGACAATGACTAGGGAGGATAGAAGGAGAATTGATGCCTTTGAGCTGTGGTGCTGGAGAACAGTATTGAATGTACCCTGGACTGCCAAGAAAAGAAACAGATTCATCCTAGAGAGGGTTAAACCAGGCTGCTCCTTGGAGGCAAGGATTCTGGGGCTTCGTCTGACATACTTTGGACATGTTGTAAGGAGAGACAGGTCTTTGGAGAGGGACATCATGCTGGGCAGAGTGGAGGGACAGCGCAGGAGGGGAAGACCCACTATGAGGTGGATTGATTCAGTGACTGGGGTAATCGGGATGGGTGTGTCAGAGGCAATGAGATTGGCACAGGATAGAGCAGGGTTTAGGGCTGTTGTACATAGGGTCGCTATGAGTCGCAAATGACTCGACAGCACATAACAACAACAACAGCAACAAACAACAATACTGTTGTTACATGTCATCAAGTCACCTGTGACTCATAACGACGCCATGTATAGCAGCTTTGAATCCTGCCCGATGAGCCAGTATCACTGACTCCAACACCCTACACCTTTTACTCCAGCCACTCTGTCAGTTCATCTTATCTAGGGTTTGCTTCTGTGCTGTCTCTCCACCCTTCTAAGCTTCTAAGTCTTTCTACAAGGACTCGTCTCTCCTGGCTATCTTTTCATAATATTCTGTTATTGTTTTCATTTCAGCTCAGTTGTGATTCTGCCCCTTTAATATCTTGAGTTACTTTCTTTCTTTTACTTGTTTAAGTTTGCTGATGCTTTGTTAGTTTTATTGACCCTTTAAAGAACCAGCTCCTGGTCTTACTGATTGTTTCAATTGTTTTTCCATTTTCTATACCATTTATTTTAGCCCTTAACTTTATAATTTCTTTTCCTCTAGAGGTTATGGGTTTAACTTATTCCTTTTTTGTTTGTTAGACATCCTGGGTTAAGTAATTTGCTTTACTTCTTTTTTTCTTTTTAATGTATTTGCTACAAATGATTCTCTGAGTACAGCCTTTTCTATATTCTAGAGGTTTTGATATATTGTGATGTCATTATCATTTGTTTCAAGAAACTTTTTGATTTAATTTTTATTTCTTCTATAACCCAGAAGTGATCAAGCAAGATCTTATTTAGCTTTCACATAGGTAGTTTTTATGCTTTATCCACTTTCTATTAATTTCTAGGGTTGTGTTGTCTTATTTGTGTGTGTGTGTGTGTATGTGTTTGCATTGAGGTTTGAGAAAATACTTTGTATTATTTTAGTGCTTTTGAATTTATTGAGGCTTGCTTTGTGACCTAATACATGACTAAATTCTCCTTCATATTTGATGGACAGTTTTCTCAGATACTGGCTTCTCAGTTGGCCTTATTTTCTTTCAGCCTTTTGTATATGCCATCTCATTGTCTCCTTGCTCACATGGTTTCTGCTGACAGGTCAGATCTTTATCTAATTGGTTCTCTGAGTAACAGAGTCAGTTTTTCTCCACCTGCCTTTAGTGTTCTATCCTGTTCTTTGATTTTTGGAGAATTTGACTACAATGTATCTTGATTTTTTCTTTTGAGAGCTAATCTAATTGAGGTTCTCTGAGCTTCTTTAATGTATATTGACCTATTGTTACCTGGAAAGTTTTCTTTTAGTACTTCTTCCACAATTTTCTCAGTTCTCTGTTTCTCCCCCTCTTGTTCTGGAGTTCCCATCACACGTGTATTGTTTCATTTTATGTCATCTGTTTTGGTTATTGATTTTTCTTCACTTTCCTTCTATCTTCTCTCTCATTTTTCTTCTGGGAGATTTGCACTGAGGGTCTTGTCTTCTGCCTCACTGATGTTATGTCTCATCTCTTTACTTTTGTTCTACTTCTTTGCTTGTGACTTCAACTCCTCCCCTCCACCCATAATTTCTTGTGCACCAATTCTTGGAATTCCATGCCAGATGATTTCTTCAGGCTTCTTATCTCTGTGGTGTTGACTGAGCCCATGATGAGGTCTGCTTTTTTAGGGGAAGCCTAGTTTTATTTTTCTATGAGGTGTAATACTGACTTCTGCTTTCATGACAGTCATGTGTGGTTCTCCTTGTTCTTTTTGAATGAGCACCTGGTGCATCCATGTGGCTGGCTACTTGAGCGTTCTCTTTATGATGATGTTGCTCTGGGTTAGATAGTGTTTGCACACTTTGAGGTGGTGGTGTATATATGTAAGGCTGTTAGATTTTATATCCTGTGCAGGTGGCAAAGCAGGGACAGGGTTGATACAAGTGTGGTTCAGAGCAGCTGGCCAGGTCATTGCTGCATGGTGAGAGCCTGGGAGTTTGTGTCTTGCAGACAATGCTGTCTGGTTCTTTTTAAGTCAGTCAGTCAGTCAGTCAGTCAGTCAGTCAGTCAGTCAGTCAATCACTATCTGTTGCTATTCCCGTGGCTCATAGTGTGGCCTCTTCTTGGGGAAGAGGGTTTCTCCTGCTATGGGAAACTCCATATATAGTTTCTCACCTTCTGCTCATGTGCCAGACCCTCCTTCCTGAAGTGGGGAAATTCACTATGTCTTTGTGTTGCTCCAGGCATCTTTCCACCTGGCTCAAGGTGACAGCCGCCAGCTTACTGCATCTCTGTGCAGGTGGAATCCCCCACCCCTGCCAGCTCCATCCCTGGGCAAATCTCTGCAGCTTCTCACCTGCATGGATAAAGGATCACTTAAGCATTTGCCTTCCGGTGGGTGGGAAGAAAATAGACTACATCCTCCTGGATGTTCTGATTTGATCTGGTAGGATTTTTTTTAAAATCAATCTTTGTGGGTGTGGAGTTCAGCTCAGCTAGTCTCTAGTGCTTTTTACTAACTTCTAATCTGCCAATTATTATTTCTCTTGGTCAATTTTTATCTCTTTAGGCTTCTCTGGGCCTTCAGGAGTTCTTGCCTGTGGCTAAAATTTTGTTAGACTATCTCTGTGTCTGTATTGGGGACAGGCAAGTTTGCCAGTCTACCTATGTCACTATCCCCACTAGAGATTCTAAAGACTCTTTTAGAATAATGAAACCAGAAGTTCTAAAGACTATAATGGAACCAGAATAATAATGGAACCAGAACTCCTAAAGACTCTTTTATAATAATGGAAATTATTAATAAAAAGTGGGAGATTGGGGAAAAGCCTCAAAATTTGTGTGCTAGGCGTATGAGACTCTTGCCAGGATGTGAGTTAAATTCCGCTTTGTACTATGTCAGCAGACATGAAAAATAAGTGATATCTGAGTTAAGCTCACAATAACTACCTTGACTCAGGCTGGATGTAGAAAAGAGATCATAATATGTTTACGGCATTGAAGTCTATGGGAGAGAGAATAGTTTAAAAGTATTATATTTTAGGGCATTATGTTTATCATAAGAGTATGGAATGAGGGTTGCAGAGTGGATTATATTTGGGGTTGGGGGTGTGGTTGGGGGATGGGGGGATTGTGTATCAATGAGGGAGTTTTTCTTTTGCTTTTGAAGGAGAGAAGCAAATGGGGGTGGGGGGTTGGGGAGAAGGGTGCAACAATGAATGAATGGAATTCCAAAATCTTTGTAGATGTTCATTGAAATGAAAAATAAATAAATAAAAAACAAAACAAAACAAAATATTTAACTTTAAGATTAACTTACACAGAAAAAAAATCTGTCACAGAAGACCTATTATAAAAAAACAAAAAAAAGAAAAGGGATCATAGAGCTATAAACTGCTCTCAACTCTTCTTAAAAAATAATTTTCATAAACATTCATTCATAAACATTGCATTTCATTCATGTATATTTTATTTTACACATTCATGTACATTGTGGTTTTTTAAAAATTAAGATTTATGATTTTTTAAAATTATGGTCAAATTGGATCTGACTGGTACAGGAGGCGATTGTTCCTCCTTCTTCAGCAGAGCATCTGGTGGACTTGAACCGCGCACCTCTGGAATTGCAGTGCAGCTCCTTGCCACTAGGCCATCAGAGCTCACTGTGTACATTGTGTTTTATACAATCATTCATACACATTGTGGTTTAGAAAATTATTTACTATTGATTAATGCCCAAAAGTTTTTGTACAAGCTGCTCCTATCCTTAAGAGATGTTAAACCATTTCCTCCTCACCCTCCCTAAGTGCTTGAGTTAGCTAGCTCCAATACAGAATGATAATGTGTCCCTAAACTTCTGCATAAAAGCCCTTCTCATTTTCTGTTCTTCAGAACGACTTATAACGGTACAAATTGTTGCCCAACTGCAGTTGTAATTCCTTTAATAAATTTCTTTGATTAAACTTTTCAAAGAGTTGGTCTTGCTCTGAGACAATCCCTACTCTATCTTGAAATGGTGCTATTAATATCATGCTTTCTCTATAACCTGGGCTTTCCTGGGGCCACATATTAACTTTAGTGGCTCAGGTGTCTGTGTCTAGCTCTTCTGTGCTTCAAGATTCAGGCTATGCAAGGGCAAGGTCTGTAACGAATCCTTCTTGGATGGTCAGCATTGAACCACATGGAGTGTCTGTCAACACACAAGTAGATGAATACAACATAGTCCATTGATAGGTTGTTGTTGTTATGTGCCGTCGAGTCACTTGTGACTCATAACGACCCTGTGTACAACAGCTGTGAACCCTGCTCTATCCTGAGCCAAACTTCTCTCTCTGACACACCTACTCCCATTACCCTAATCACTGAGTCAATCGACCCCAACAAGGGTCTTCCTCTAGTAGGGTGTTATTCAGCCATGAGGAAAACATGAATATTGCAAATGTTATACTCAGTGCAATAAGTCAGGTACAAAAGGACAGATGTTGTTGTATGATTCAACTTACAGAAAACATTTAGTTGTTGATGTTAGGAACCATTGAGTTAGG
>NW_006399976.1:2236725-2244605 GCF_000299155.1 Elephantulus edwardii
CCCCAAACAAACCACTGTCCGATCCTATGCCGAATTCACAATATCTGCTGGGCAGAAGCCTATTGTTACACTCACTGTTTCAATTTATCTCTTTGAGAGTTTCCTGTTATCAAGCAGATTGTATATAATGTATGGTGCAGCATTGACAATGTTTCAGTTGGCTGTTCATGGGGTTGCCATCAATCAAATCAGACCTGTTAGACAGTAACTAACAGTAAAACCAAAATAAAGCAGAGCTGTTAGAAGAAGGAAGTTGGAAGAAGCCAATGAATAGAAAACAGTATGAAGAAAGTATCTAATATTGAGACTTGCATGCAACTTGCAGACAGATGAGCACTGCCACTGTCTTTGGACATTGTGGTCACTGACTGAAGATTAGCTTCCTTCTCACGAGGCCCCCCCAAGGCACCCTTCATGTCACTGTTACACAAGCTGTAGATGAAGGGATTCAGCATGGGAGTGACCACAGTGTACATCACAGCTGCCAGGATGTCTTTCTGGGCCATGTGGGAGGACATCGGCCTTAAATAAACCCCAATGAATGGCCCATAAAACAAGGACACCACTAAGAGGTAAGATCTGCAGGTGGAGAAAGCCTTCCCTTGGAGGGAATCTGTAGGATAGCTGCAAAAATATGCATGTAGGAGCCCAAAATAGCCACAAAGGGGATAATAGTGGCCATGGTTCCTACTGTGTACACCATCACATTATTCAGGAAGGTGTCGGAGCAGGCCAGCTTCAGCAGAGGACTGAGGTCACAGAAGAAATGAGGGACCTGGTTGTGGCCACAGAATGAAAGTTGTGCCAGCAGCACAGTGTGAATCAAGGCATTCCCGAAGGCTACCATCCACGAGGCCACCACCAGCAGACCACAGAGCTGTGGCGTCACAACGGGGTGTAGTGCAGAGGGTGGCAGATGGCTGCATAGCGATCATAGGCCATGACAGTAAGCAAGAAGTTGTCAATGGAGGCAAACCAGATGAAGAAGAACATTTGCGTCAGGCAGCCATCATATGGGATCCCCTGGCGTCCTGACACGTGGTTGGCCAGCATCTTGGGGATGGTGGTGGACGTGAAGCAGATGCCCACAAAGGCCAGGTTGGCGAGGAAGAAGTACATGGGGGTGTGGAGTCGGACATCGGTGCCAATGGCCAGGATGATGAGCAGGTTTCCCACACCTGTGACCAGATACATGCTCAGGAAGAGGCCAAACAGAAGCTGCTGTTGCCCTGGGTCCTGTGAGAGGCTCAGGAGGAGGAACTCAGAGACCTTAGTGAAGTTGACCCCTTCCATAGTCTTCCCAGATCTATGATAAATGAAAGAGAAGCACTGTCCACAGTATTGTTATGAAGCCAACTTGTGATGGATATTTTTTGCTGCTTTGACATCCATTCATTTCTCTTAATGTAAACAGCATTCATTCCACTGCTCATCTAAATTTTAGTAGTTCAGATCCATGCTGTGAAAGAAATGTCTGGAAATTTACTCTCTAAAGAGAGAAAGAAAACCCTGTAGAATGATTTTTCTCTGTAATATATGAGGTTGCTATGACTTGAAATTGCCTCCATGACATTTCTCACCACTACCAACAGTTACACTTTTTAACTGCAAGCCTGTTTCTCTTTTTAATTCATTCTCAACAGCTGTAGCTTCTAACTTGTCCTTTCAGTCATGTTCCATGGACTTTACCACTATTCAAATTCTGTTGCTATCATGTAGGTCCTTAGGTGGCACAACTAGTTAAGTCAATCTACTGCTAACCTTAGTGGTGGTTAAACATAGCTCAGAACCCACCAGGTGGCACCATGGAAGAAAAGGCCTGGGGATCTACTTCTGAAAGATAACAGTCAAGGAAACCCCGTGGAGATTGATCGCTGTTGTTATGTGCTGTTGAGTCGTAACCAATTTATAGCTGACCTTTTAGCGGGTTTTCAGTGGCTGTAACTCACAGGGGTGGACATTGCCATCTTTCTCCCAAGGAGCAGTTGGTGGTTTTGAACCTTATACCTTTGAGTTGTCAGCATAACTCCTACACCTAGGCCACCTAGAGCTCCTTTTTAATTAGCCATTGTAAGAAATGAGTCACATTAATCAAAGGCATTTGAGGTTGTAAGATAGAAAATCTGTAAATTTATGAAAAATCAACATGATTTTCAAACTGTCAGTAATTTAAAAAACCTATGAAAAAATTAATAGATAACTTGGGTGACGGCAAAGGCAATGTGTAATAAAGGGTTGCTCAGACACTGCAAATACTTAATTAAACAATAATAATGTAATAAAATAAAATTCATATTAACAATTGGATGAAACAATATTGACAATGTCAGAAAACAAAATATATATGAATGGGAAGCTAACATGATTATAAATTCTCATGCAAATAAATAAGAAGAATTCTATGGGTTTTCACTGGACTGTTTTTAGATGGTTAATTGCTTATTTGTATATTCAAGCTGAATTGGAATGACACGAGAACACCCAAAATATGACCTTTGGTAAATCACACCTGAATTTAGGACCATCTCAAGAAGATATTTTGTGCTTCTGTAAAGATTACAACCAGGAAAACCCTTTGAGTTTTCATCAGCCAATTTCCAAAAGTAATTGTCGGAACTTTATTTCTATTTTAGTCTGAAAGCTCTGTTGAAATCTACTCAGTCTAATAGCATCATCAAGTCTCACTGGTACAGGGCTAGTGGCTACACATGAAAGAATATACGGAAAGGTGATTGAGTTCTTGTCTTCTATGGAAAGGAATGAATTGCACCACTACACTGTGAATACATCTTCTACATATTCTATTTCACTCTAATTCTTGACTGTGAATCCACTTCTGGAAGAACCAAAGTAAGACACAATGATCTTACCATTTCTTTCATCTGTGAAAGAACTAGTTCATTTAGCCACTGAACCGCTGCGTAAAACAGATGGCCCAGCCTTGCTTGCTTAATGTGAAGATGACTTGAAGCATTTAATGTGGAAGATCAAAGACTAGCCTTCAATATGGATTACATCTTAACATCAAGATAACGAAAGTCCTTACCACTGGGCCAGTAGGCAACATCATGATAGATGAAGAAAAGATTGAAGCTGTCAACAATTTAATTTTACTTGGACCCACAATCAACACCTAGGGCAGCATCAGTAAAGACATCAAAGATCCAAATCATGGTTTTAAAAATTGCTTTCTATGCATCTGAAAGTTGGACAATGACTAAGGATGAAAGAAGAAGATTGATGCCTTTGAATTGCGGTGTTGAAACAGAGTACAGAATATCTCATTGTCTTCCAAAGAGCAAACGAGTCTGTCTTGTTTGTGAGGAAGTGCAACCAGCACGCTCTTTAAAGGATGATGAAACTCCAGCTCACATACTTTGGGCATATTGTCAGAAGGGGCCAGTCTTTAGAAAAAAGCATCATGTTGAGAAAGAAGGAAGATCAGAGAAAGGAAGACCCTCAATAAGACGGATTGATGCTGTGACTGTAACAATGAGTGAGAACATATCAGAGATAGTGAGGATATTATATGATAGGGAAAGGTTTAGATCTGTTGTTCACAGAGTTTTTGTGAGTCATTGTTGACTCAAGGTTGCCTAACAACAAAAGACATACAAATGTCTTTGTTCTTTGTCAAACTCTTGGAATATTCTCAAAGGCTGGCAGATATCTATATTGTACTTTCAAATGATAAAAATTAATGAACAGCATCAATTAGAATTCATCCACATGCTATTTTAAAGCTCTTGGTGAAGAAATGCTCAACAAGATGGATTGACACAGTAGGTGTAACAATGACATCAGGCCTGGCAATGCTTGTGATGATGGAACAGATTGGGGAGGGTCATATTTTGGATGGCGTGTACAAGAATCAGTTGACTATATCAATAACATCAGTAAGAACAATAGCAGCTACTGACAGAGAGGTGTGCTGTCAATGGCTCATTTGCAAGTTCAAGTTGAAGCTGAATAAAATGAAATCAAGTGTGTGAGGGGACCAAAATATGACCTTGAGTTTATTTTATTTGAGTTTATTTTATTTTTTAAAAAAACTCCAGAATAGACGGGATGCATTGAACACTAGTGACCAAAGACAGGAAAGAAAGAAGGAAGGAAGGGAGGGAGGGAGGAAGGTAGGAAGGGAGGGAAGGAGGGAGGAAGGAAGGAAGAAAGGCCAAAATGGATAACAAGAGACTCTAAAACCTGCTCTTCAATGTAGAGAAGCTGAAGCAAAAGTAGAAGTGATGAAAGAAGGGAGCCAGACAGATTTTACAGGGGATTAATCTTGGAGTTGTACAAGCTGATGGGTTGGTGGGTGGGCAGGGGGGGGGTGGTGAGAGAAATGGAAAGAGTTTGTTTTTGAATACAATGTATTTGAATTTTGTAAAATAAACTAGTAGATAATGAAAAGAAAATCGTACACTTAATGTAAGATTTAAAGTGCTTAGAAGACAGTAGAAAGATAAATGTTTCCATCAACAAACGAATGGCTAGAGAAGCTGTGGTATATTCGCACAATGGAATACTATGCTGCATTAAAAAACAAGGAACTCATGCAATATTATTCAAAATGGTTGACTCTGGAGAACATTATGCTGAGTGAAATATCCCAGTCACAAAAGGACAAATATTACATGATGCCACTGTTGTAGAATGGGATTGTCCTTGGGGTTGGGGAGAGACTGAGTAAGATGGGTTCAATAATGTATACTGCACTGAAGCAGAGGAGGGAGAAAACTGTTTAAAAGAGATATATAACTAGGTATTTCTGTCATCACAGGAGACTAGAGCGAGGGCTACATGGTGGAGGGGACCTGGGGGAGGGTTTGTAAAACAATGAAAGAATCTTTTCTTTTACTTTTCCATAATTTTTGGACTCATGTACTTATAACTTGTTAGTCAAATTTGTGTCTTCTAGGTTGCAACACCCCCATGATACATCTTCAAGGATATGAACATGTACGGCCAAGCACAATCAATAAGAGTGCATCTAAATTCCAAAATCAATCTCCATAATAGTCTATGTGTTTCCTACTGCCAAAGGGGCCCTTTAGAGTAGTGAGAGAAGATCTTCACCCTGAAACCCACAGCGTCCCTTTTCAGCAGGAAGTAGCTAAGAGAATACGCCATCCCCTTTTCCTTATGAATCAGGGTGAAGTCTCTCTCAGGGAGGAGTGATAGGGAATGGCAAAGGACACACAGACAAATTAATCAGAACTGACTTTGACAAGCACTGTGGCATTTGGACAAGAACAAACTGGGAGGAGGGTAGAGAGAATAGTGCAACAATGAATGAATGGAAACCCAAAATCTCTGTAAATGTTTATGAAAATTAATAAAATATAATTATAGAAAAAAAAGATAAATGTTTGCCCAAAAAATAAAAAAAAGGTCAGCTTGAGAGGACAAAACTAAATTTTATTATGAAAGTTGAAGTTAGAAAACCAACAGGCAAGAATATACTCTGTATTTCTTAGCGGAAAAATGACTGACGTTGTCAAGGACTTAATTTTATTGAGATCCACAATCAATGTCTACAAAAGAGCATCCAAGAATTCGAATGATATATTGAGTTGGGTAAGCCAACTACTATCAATAGACTTCTTTAAAGTGCCAAACAGCAAGGACTAATTTTGAAGACCAAGGTGCACCGGATCCAGACCGTTGGCATCTGCATGTGCTTATGCTTGCGGAAGTTCAACAGTGAATGAGGAAGACCGAAGAAGAATGGATGTATTTGAATTGTGAGACTGATGAAGAATAGCGAATGTACCATGGACTGTTTAAGAACAAGCACAACTCTCTTGAAGGAGGTGCTGCCAAAAATGATCCTCGGAGGCGAGGATCGTGAAATTTCATTTCATATCCTTTGGATATGTTTTCAGCAAGGACCAGTCCCTGGAGAAGGGCATCAAACTAGGTAGAGTGTGAGAGACGATGAGACTCAACAAGATGGATTCATAATCAACGTAAGGACAGCAGATACTGTGAGGATACTGCTCTTGTAGGTCTTTGTTCTGTTGTATACAGGGCTGCTTATGAGTTGTACCTGGGTCAGGGGCACATAACAATAACAACACCAACACACAAATAATAATGACAAACAAGCTCAACTTTCTGAAATGACTAAAGACCTTGGAGCAATATATCTCAACCCATCACCACTTCCCCATCTCAACAATGTTTGCTTCATTCTCCTCATCATTCATATTTCAAATTTTGGAGTCACCCCTGACTGCTCATCTTCTCTCAAATGCCACTTCCAAGCAGCCTGTTAGCAACTCTTGTTGCTTCCACCTTCAGAATCTCTTCAGTGTCCAAACAGGTCTCCCAACTTTTCTACCCCCACCTCTGGTACCAGACATTTGTTTCTTTTGAAAATCAGATGTCCAGTTTGTCTTCTCCGACCCCTGTCCCCACGGGTCTCATCTCTGTGTGGAAGCTGAGATAGTTCATTCTGGTTTTGTTTTTCATTTTATTACATTATTCAATTGAGGAAAAAATTATGGGAAAAACCACTTGCCAACTTGTATCATTTTTATATACACAATTCAGGGGTGTTGATTATATCCACCACATTGTACAACCACAAAGCTAGCCATTTAAAAAATCTTTAAATCACCTTTTATAGAAACCTGATGCCTCTTAATCAATATTGCCTCCCTTCTTTCATGAATAAACTTGGGTCTCTATGCAGTTCAATATTCTGGATATTTTATATTAAGTTTGATAATTTCAATATGCATATTTTGGTTAACAACTTCTGTTACTCAGCATTGTGTTTGCAATTTTCATTCGTGTTATATCATGTTGTTGCTGTTACATGCCATCGAGTTGACTGCAACTCAGTGCACAACAGCTCTGATCCCTGCCCTCACTGAGCCAACCCTGATATAACTTAGGGTAATGGGGGCAAGTGTATCAGAGACAATGCCACTGTTTCTGATACATCTGCCCCCATTACCCTAGTCACTATAATCCATCTCATCCAAGGTATTCCTCTTTTGTCCTGTCCCTCCACCCTTCCAAGCGTGATGTCATTCTCCAAGGACTGGTTCCTCCTGGCAATAGGTCCCAATTATGTGAGACCGAGTTCCCAAATCCTTGCCTTCAAGGAGCAAACTAGTTTTACTCTCTCCAGGATAGACCTGTTTGTTCTCTTGGCAGTCGATGGTATGTTCAATACTCTTCTCCAGTACCACACTAGAAGGCATCGATTCTTCTTCTGTCATCCTTAGACATTGTCCAGCTCTCTGATGCATAGCAAGTAACTGCAAAGACCATGGCCTGGATTAGACACACTTTAGTCTCTAGACTGACATCATTGCTGTTCAGTACCCTGGAGAGGACCCTGACAGTAGACTTTCCCAATGCATTTCATCTTTTGATTTCCTAGCTTCTTGTCCCAAGAGTGTTGATTGTGGAGCCAAGCAAACTGAAGCTGTTAACAATTTCAGTCTCTTCACTGTCTATCATGGTGTAGCCAGTCGGAATCTTGGTATACAAATAAGAGGAAATCCCTTTAAAATATAGATCAGTTCTCCTTAGATCTCTCTTTAAAGCCTTCCAGTGAAGAAAACCTTCCAAGTCCTTCACTTTTCCTATAAGACCACATTAGACACAGTCCCAATAATTTCTACTGTCATCTCCTGTTTTTCCCCACATTTTAAAATGTCCTTCCTTCTTTTTTTTTTAAATTTTTTTTTTAATTGGGAAAAACATATTGGGGGTACAAGGAGGTGAGGGTTGAGGGCAGAAGGGTGAGGATGGGCCAGGATGCAGTTGCAGAGCTGCACAGTTTGGTCGGTGGGGGGAGCAGGTGAAGGAAATGATGAGGGTCCAGTGGGGACCAGATGCTACAGAGGAATGACAAGCATTTT
>NW_006399976.1:2245210-2247874 GCF_000299155.1 Elephantulus edwardii
GCTCTGGGCGCTGACTCTCACCAGTGGCTATGGATGAAGTCACAGGCGATTTTCAGCCAGCGCCGGAAAATGTCCTTCCTTCTATCTCAGAGCCTGTGCACATATCCATCCTATGATTAGAAGCATGGCTCTGCTTTCCACTTCTGCTATCTACAAGAACTTCCCACGAGCAAGCAAGTTATAGTTGTTATGTACCTTCCAGTCGTCTGTGACTCATAGCGACCCTATGCACAATAGCTCTGGAGCAGGCCCTGTCTTGAGCCAGTCTCACTGTCTCTGATACATCTACCCCCATTGCCCTAGTTACTGTATCAATCCATCTCATCTGGAGTCTTCCACTCCTCCATTGTTCCTCCATAAAAAAATAAACATATCTTGTTCTATTTATTTACTCATATAATATTTAGAATAAAACTCCAAACTCCTAAAACTTTTGGCTCACCAACATCTCCAGTCTCAATTTGTTACTGTGCCCACTTTCAAGAGGTCTCTTGATGATTCCTCAAGCAGATACTGTCTAAGACCTTTGTACTTGCAGCTTCTATTTTTCCTGGGATGTTTGTTCTTTTTTTTCCTTTGCCATATTACCTTTATTAAAATATAAATTGGATTAATAATCCTTTGGCAACACTTGGTAATATCAATATGTTTGTAAGTGAGGAAGACATTTTAACAGCAGAGTTAATACCTTGCTCAAGAAGATTATAGAGAATATTTGATTTCACAGAAACAGCATGCCCCAAAAGCAACTTTCTTAGAAGATAATAACATGTCACGTGCTTATCATTTTGTTTAAGAATAAAAAAGATGTTTGTGCTTGCTTCAGTAGCACATAAAAAAAATTGGAATGATACAGAGAAGACCAGCATTCTCTTCAGCTTTCAAGACTCATCTCAAATTCTTCCTTCTCCCACTATTCATCCTACATTTCTTTCCTGGGACTTAGGTTACTTAAGCTTACTTACGTTATGTAACACAAGCAGACCCTTTGTTCTGGGCCCCTCTATCTGCTATCCCATTTTTCTCCCTTCCTGTCCAAAATATCCAATCTACATGCTTTGCCTTACTTTCCTGTTGAATATCTTCAGTGATGCATTTCTCAAACCATGACCAGGAATTCTATGAGGATGATTAATGAAGGGTAGCCTCAACAGCATATATAAAAAGCAAACCACAGAAGTTTCACAGATGGTTACGTAACAAATTAAAAGATGCTCAACTTTTCCAATAACTTCTTAGATGTGTCATTGATTGTCATTGAATGTACTATGACTCACAGCCATGCATAAGCCCATACAGTGTCTATCCATGTCATTGAGGATTTCCCTCTCTTTTCCTGACTCTCTCCCTTTTCTATCATGATGAGAGTAAGGAAAACTGAAGAATTGATATCTTTGAGTTGTGAGGTTGAGGAAGAGTATTGAATATTCTGTGGACTGTAAAAAAAACCCAAAAAAACCCCCCCCAAACAAACAACCACCAAACAAATCTATAGTAGAGAAAGTGCACTAAGGAGGTTCCTTAGATGCAAGGATGGTAAAATTTTGTCTCACATACTTTGAGAAACTTTTCAAGAGAGACCAGTCCTTGGAAAAAGACTTTAAGCATAACATAACTAGATACCAGAAATAGAAAAGTGAACAGGAGGAAGGGGAAGAGGAAGAGAGAGGGAGTAAAAATGTGCAACAATGAATGAATGAATAAATACCTAATTTTTCTGTGAAATTTCATGAAAATAAAAAATTTTACTAACAAAAAAGAAATGCCAACTGAAATAAAAAAAATTGACAGCACCAAGTGTTAACTGAGCTAAGAAGCAACAGAAATATTCATGCACAATAAAGAGGTCAGTTTATGGCTAAAAATGTTTTGGATAAATCAATAAAATGTTTAGTGATGATATTCAATGAAATTAGAACATGGGAATACTACTACATGGTTTAAAATTAGGAAAGGTGAAGATGAAGGTTGAATCCTTTCTGCATATCTATTCAATCTATACGATCATAACTCATTCAAGTAGCCTATATGAGTATGTCAGGATTGGAGAAAGACTCATCAATAACCTGCATCATGAAGATGACACAACCTTGCTTGCAGAAAGCAAACAAAACTTGAAGTACTTACTATAGAAGATTAAAGATTACAGCTTTCAATATGGATTACATATCAACATTAAGAAAATAGAAATCCGCACCACTGGACCAATAGGCAAAATTAGAAGAGATGGAGAAAAGGCTGAAGTTGCCAACGATTTCATTTTACTTGGATCCAAGTTCAATATTCCTGGTAGTAATAGCCAAGAAATCAAAAGACCTGTTGTACTGAACAATCTGCTGTCAATGATCTTTCCAAAGTGCTCAAGAGTGAGTATCTTGATTTTTTTATGGTTCTAATATTTAATAATATCTGATGAAATGTCCCATTATCTGTTTGTTTTTTTAAAAAATAACTTCAATGAGCATTACAGAGATTTTGGATTTCCATTCATTCATTGCTGCACTTCTCTCCCCCCCCAGCCCTCCCCCCACCCCAGTTCGCTCCTCTCTTTCAAAAGTAAAAGAAACACTCCTTCCCTGGTACACAATTCCCCTGCATCCCTCCCACCACCCCAAGTACATGATAACCATAATACCCTATCATACATCGCTTTTAAATTATTCA
>NW_006399976.1:2251249-2252970 GCF_000299155.1 Elephantulus edwardii
AACTTCTCTCCATTGAGAACAATGTTGGCTCTCGGGTTTGCATAAATACTTTTTACTATGTTGAAGAAATTCCCCTCTAATCCTATTTTGTTGAGTGTTTTAATCAAGAAAGGGTGTTGGATTTTGTCAAAGGCCTTTTCTGCATCAATTGATAGGATCACATGGTTCTTGTTCTTTGCTGTCTTGTAATTTTTTAAAAAATACGTGTATATCTTTTTTTACAACTTTTTAAAATATTAATTTTAATAAACATTTACAGAGACTTTCGATTTCCATTCATTCCTTGTTGCATTTTTTTCTCCCTGACCACTACTTGTACCTCTTTATTTATGGCTTCAGCTCTTTCTTCCATCATGTACGATTTCTTGAATGCCAATTCTCAAAATTCCGTGTTGATGTATTTCTTCTGCCTTCCTGTCTATGTTGTATTCATTGTGTCTGTGATTTGCTGTGCTTTTTTAGGAGGAGATTTTTTTTTTAATGGTGTTTAAACTTGACTGCTACTTCCTTGATATAATGTGGCCTTCTTCTTGGTATTTGTGAGGAAGCTTCTCTTGTGTCTGTGTAGCAGCTGTCTGTTTCTTATATTCATGATACTGTTGATAGAGTAACAAATATTAAGCATTTTAATCTGGGGTTAATTAGTTTGGCAAATTACAGGTTGATGGCATGGGTTTAAGATGTGACTGTCTAGATATTGTTGCTGCTGCTGTGTGCTGTTGAGTCAGAACCAACTCATAACTGACCCTTTATCAGATTTCCAGAGACTGTAAATCAAACAGGAAGAGATTGCCCATCCCTCTCCTGTGGAGCAGCTAGTGCATTTGAACCATGTGCCTTTGGAATTGAAGCACAGTTTCTTATCACCCAGCCATCAGAGGTCTAAAGTCTAGGTGAGCAGATTAGAAACCTTGTGGTGGTGGTGTGAGGGCTGGCGGGAGAGGGCAGTCTTGTGCTGCAGGCAGGTCTGCATTATGTGGTGAGAGCTCTGGTATCTATGTCTGACAGTCTTTGCGTTTCAGTCAGTTAGTATCTGATGTTGTTTGCTGGGTCCATGGGCTTGGCAAGCAAAGGGAGTAGCTTTTTCTTTGAGAAACTCTCTATGTAGATACTCACACACTGCACATGTGCAAGACTTGTCTTTTGTCTTCATCCTGCCATTCTCTCTCCCTTCCCCTGTCTGACACACAATATTCTAGTTCACCAGCTGCCCTACTTTATGTCATTCTGATGAAAAGTCAGCCTGTTTGTGTTTCCCTCCACTCTGTCCCTGGGCAACTTTCTGCGGCTTTCTCATCTCCCTTAGTGAATGATTGCATCTGCCTTTGTATGCTGTTGTTAGGTGCCATTCAGTTGAGTATGACTCATAGTGACCCCATGCACAACAGCTCTGAATCCTACCCTATCCGTGTCATCCTTCTCATCTCTGGCACTCTAGAGACCATTGTTGAAGTTCACTGTGTCAGTCGGTGGATGAGGATAAAACATTCCTTCTCTTAGGTACCCAATCTGATGGCAGGCTTCTCAGCTGGTCTGTTGTGGTCAGTAAGGAGATGGGATCCCTCTATAAGCATGGCTATGTTTAAGCTACTTTGAAGGAAATAGCAAAAAATAAGGCCCCCGGAATAGATGGTATACCAATTGACATATTTCAGCTAACAGATGCTGCCGTGGATGTGCTCACCAAGTTGTGCCAAGAAATCTGGAGAACAACCACTTGG
>NW_006399976.1:2254477-2261139 GCF_000299155.1 Elephantulus edwardii
AGCATAATGTCCTCCAGGGTCACCCATTTTGAATAATATTGCATGAGTTCCTTGTTTTTCAATGCAGCGTAGTATTCCATTGTGTGAAGATACCACAGCTTCTCTAGCCATTCATTTGTTGATGGGCACTTGGGTTGTTTCCAACTCCTTGCTATTGTGAACAAAGCCACAATAAACATAGTTGTGCAGAGGGTCTTCTCTTTTTATCTCTACTTTTTAAAGCATAATATCCAGGATTTGGCCCCTCATGATAATACAGCCAAAGAATGTTAGATGAAAGTTCACCGTCCTTGCTTCTAAGGAGCAGCTTGGCTGCACGTCTGTCAAGAGAGTTTTCTTTGTTCTTTTGGAAGTCCACAGTATATTCAATAGTCTTTGCAAAATCACAGGCATCAATTCTTCTTCAGTCTTCCTTGTTCATTGTCCAACTTCACATGTATTTGAAGAAATGGAAAATATCAAGGCTTGAATCAAACGCACCATAGCCTTTAAAGTGACATCCTTGCTCTCTAACACTTAAAAGTGGTCTTTGGTAGCAGATTTTCCCAGTGAATTAGGAGCTTTGAGTTCTTTTTTTTAAATTGATACCTTTATTTTTTATTATTATTTTATACTGGTTTACATACAAAGTTCATAACATTCATAGATTTTTTTTTTCACACCGGACCTTTGCTCTCTAATTTACTCATCTCTCCCTCCACCCATCAAATTGCGTGACCTTTTAATTAAGCCCTCCCCCCTAGGATCTTCATACACATTCTATAATAATGGTCTTATACAGTATAGTATTTGTCCTTATGAGACTGAGTTAGTTCACTCAGCATAATGCTCTCCTCTTCCTCCCACGTTAGGCAGTGATTTACAAAATCATTTGCTCCTGCGTGCTGCATAGTATTCTGTTATGTGAATGTATCATAATTTCTCAGTCCATTCCATTGTGGCTGGGTATTTGGGTTGTTTCCATGTTCTTGTTATGGTGAATAATGCTGCTATGAATATTGATGTACAAGTTTCTGGTTATCTTTGAAAAGAAGAGAGAGAGAAGTGGAGATGGAGAGAAAATGAGGAAGACAGAGACAGAATGAATAAGGGATGAGGAAAAGATGAAGAAATGAAGAGAGAATTAGAGAGGTTGAGAGAGGGAGAGGAGGGAGGAAGAAAAAGAAGGTTGCAGAGAGAGTGAGAGCGAAGTCAGCACATGGAGGAAATAGAGGAATGGGAAGGAGGGGTGCATGAGACATTCATTGTATTTGAAAAGCTTTATTTCTTGGGTTAGGTGATTGGCGTGGACTGTACTCAGCTTTACTTGTCTCTATATTTCTCTGAATGTCTGAACTATACAAAAGACAGATAGACACACAGCCACAGAACAACACACACACACACACACACACTTATATACATGCAAGTGCCAGATGGTTGGGCAAGTCTGTGATGACTCATTCTCTGGTCAAGGTTACCATGACTCAAGCTCCCATTCTGAAGACATGGACTCCTCTTGGGGAATCTCATCTTGCCCAGATCTCCACAGAGGGTGTACCCATGCCCACTTCTACCTTTTCCATGCCCTGGTTTTGTGACAGCCCTGCTGATTGCCATCACCCAGGTGAAAGCTGGAGACATCAGCCAGATCTCCCCCTGCCTGATTCAGTATGCCCTGACCACTTCACCTGACTCCTGTGTTTCTTATTGGCTTCTGAAGATTCTCTCAGACTCTCAAATCTGCCTCTTCTCTGCTTGTACCTCGAGCTCAGGGAGAGAGAGAGTGAAAAGGAGTGGGTGGTAGAGAGATGGAGAGAAAGAGAAAGAAAGATAGGGAGAGAGAGATAGAAAGAGAACAAGGGAGAGACAGAGAAGAGAACAGACATGGAGAGGCTTGTACCCTTAGTTTTCTCCCCACAATAGTCACCATCAGAGCAGAACAATTTACTTCTCTCCCTTCCTTAAAAGCCTGCACTGGATCCCCAGTAGCCTACTACCAAAGGGTAACACTCATCTGTGGAGACTCTCGACAAGCAATTTTGCATGCTACATCATTTTTAGGAATCTCTGGGGGATGCAAATGATAAACTGACTTGACTTCCAACTGAAGGGTTGGAGGTTCAAATTAATTCAGAGGCACTTTGGAATAAATGCTTGGCAATTCATTTATGAATAATCACACCCCTTGAAAACGCTATGGTGTCCAGGTCTACTCTAACACCTGAGGTCATCAAAAGTCAACAGCAACTAGTTAACCTTATTTCCTGCTCTAAGGTGGACACTCCTTGCCCCACTAGTAGACCTTAGAAGCTTAGAGAGAGTGGCCTCTTCCCCAGTGTCTCACTGTCTTGCTGTTACAGCTCTGTGGGGCAGAACCCAGAAGCTAGGATTTCTTAGTAGGGTTTTAACAAGCCTTTAATTTCATTTTGTTTTCCTTCTACAGACAGACAAATCTGCTGAGGAGCAGAGAAGTCCAGTCTGCTGCTCAAGGCCACATATTAGGTTCAAGGCTGCACAGCCTCTACTCTGTTTTCTGTCCTTACCTGGCCGCCTTCTCTCTCTAACCCGCCTGTAGGAGCTGTCTTCTTGACTTCCCAGGTGTCTTTCAGGAGAAGGCCTTTTAGAGAAGAGTTCTGGACTGTGAATAAGCATGGAGAGATCTGCAAACTCATAGGAAGAGACATGGATACCTGGCCAAGTCCAATTTACACCCTATTCTCCACCCTGGGTTGAGTCTGAGTCTCTTGTGGCTTGTTAAGGTGCTAGATGCCTGATAATTGTCCACTTCTCACTTTATTCCTGTAGGCTTGCCTCTTTGGGGATGAAGTACATACTGGGTTTCCCCTTCCTCACTGACAAGCTAAGGATTCTGGGCTCTTTTGGGGCCCCTCTTGATGAATCCTGAGTCCAGGGGACTTTTCTGAGCTCTGCTGTTATGTGTCATTGAGTTGGACGAGCTAGTTTCCAGAGGCAGTAAATAGCACAGGAGGAGATTGCCTAGCTTTCTCCTGCAGAGCAGGTGATGGATTCGTACTGTATGCTTTGCAGTTAGCAGTGCAGTTTCTTACCATGTTGGGCTTATCTAAACCCTGGAATCATGTCTGGGACACTCCTCACTCAGTGATGCAAGCAATTATCCCCAAACCTTTTTACCTGAACACACACCCTCTCACGACATGCATATTTACTGAAAAAAAAAAAAAACAACCACAAAAAAACAAACAAACCACCAAACAAAACAACCCACGCAAAACCCCCAAACAACACAATAACAAACAACAAACCCCAAACAACACAACAATCCCCAACCCCTGAATACTAGTTTGCTGGTGGTGGTGGTGTCAACTCACAGCAGCTTCTCATATACAAAAGAATGAAAGGCTTCCCTGAGCCTTCCATCCCCATAGTTGGTTTTATCTGGACCTTTATGATCCATAGAAGATGAAAGTTATACGACTGAACCAGCACTGCCTTTGCTAGGGAATACTGTTGTTAGGTACCATCAAATTGACCATGGTTCGTAGTTACTCTATGAGCAATAGACCTGACCCTTGCCCTATCCGGTACTAGCCTCATGGTTTCTGTCCTGCTCAAACCCACTGTAGTCGTCACTGTTTTAATCTATCTTTTTGAGGGTCTTCCTCTCTTTAGCTGTCCTGCTTTCTTTTCCAGCATGCTGTCTCTCTTCTAGGACCGGGTCCTCCAGAAAATAGGTCCTAAGTAAGTGAGATAAAGCTTCACCATTGTTGCCTGTAAGGAGTACGCTGGTTGCACTTTCTTCAAGATGTTTGTTCTTTTGGCTGTCTCCTCCCGTGTGATTTACTGCCGCTGATAACCCACTGCAGGGGCACCTACAGGTTGGTTCTTTTGACAGTCTCTTCTCATGCGATTTACTTCCTCTGATAACTCATTGTAGGGCCAGTTACGAGTCTGTTCTGACTGGATGGCATACAAAACCAACATGGTATATAAGTATGTGTGTGTGTATTGAAGCTGCACTGCAATGCTGAAGGCGTGTGGTTCGAGGCCACCAGCTGCTCCACAGGAAAAGGATGGGACGTCTCCTCCCACGCACTTAACTGCCTCTGAAAACCTTCTGGAGGGTCAGCTTTGGGTCCGTTCTGACTTGAAAGTACACAACCACAACCATCTCTCTCTGTGTGTATATACATAAACAGCTAAACATTATAAAACATGTCCTTTGTCTTGGTCTCAAAGAGCTGCTGTAGAAAACGCCACAGATTGGATGGCTTTAAACAACAGAAATGCCTTGTCTTACAGTGCTGTAGACCAGAAATCTGAAATCAGACTCTCAGGCACTTTTAATTTGTCCCGAATTTTTTATTTATTTCTTTTACCTTTTTGAATAATTGTTATCTGGCAGAAAATGTACAGAGTAAATTGGCTTTCTGTTCAGTATTCATAAGCATTTTGTCTTAATGACAATGCCCACAGTGTAACAGCACTTTCCCCCCTCCCTCCCTGTGATTCTCAACTTCATTCATCCATCTATCCTACCTTTTCCTGTCTTCTAAATTTTATCTTTGGGAAGATATTACACTTTTGACTTTGTATGGTTTATTGTTTCAAGGAGTGAGTACCTTCTTGGTGTTATTGTCCATATTACAAGTCTGTTATTTAAAAAAAAATATTTTATTACTTTTTAAATTATTATTAATTTTAATGAAAATTTACAGAGACTTTCGATTTTCATTCATTCATTGTTGCACTTTTCTCCCTGCCCACCCCCCTAGTAGAAAATTTTTTTCATTGTTTTACAACCCGTTCCCCCAGGTCCACTCCACTATGCAGCCTTCATTCTGGACTCTGGTCATAAGTCTGTCTAGTTTTTAGATCAAAGTTGAGTTACAGGGGCAAGTTTTGTTCCAAGCTCAAAAGATGACTCAGAGCCCTAGTCTTAGTTCTACCATCTCTGTTAGATCAGCAGTTCTGGCTTGTTTTATAATTTTGGGTTTTGTTCCACACTTTCCTGCTTATGTATATGACCTTCTGTTGTGATCTGTTTTAGAGTAACTAGCAGTTGTAGCTGGGCACCATCTAGTTCTTCTGGTCTCAGGGTCCTGGAGTGTGAGATCTGATGAGGTCTGAGTGGTACATTTCTCTTTTGGACTAATTGTTTCTTTGCTTTTTTTTTGGTTCGTTGGATCATTTTATTATTACTTTTTTAGTATTTTTAAATTTTCCTTAATTCACGTGCCTTTGCTTTTCTTCCTCTTTTTTTGTTCTGGCAGGGAGACACCAATAGTTGTAACACCAATACAGGGCTGCTGAGAAACTTAGTTGTACCAATGCCAGGCTGTTTGTGCTACTGTCAAGAAATGATGATAATGTGAGCCTTTGTCTGATTTCCATTCACAAGGAGAATTTTCTCAGTTTCTTGCCTTTGAGACTAATTTGGCAATTGGTTTTGTCTTTATGTTCTTAATTATGTTGAAGAGTTTTCCTTTCATTCTTATTTTATTGAGCATTTTTATCAAGAAGACTCGTTGGGTTTTGTCAAATGTCTTTTCTGTACCATTTACATGACAATGCAGGATTCTTCCCCACTCCCCCATATTTATTTATGTACTGGATTGCCTTGACTGCTTTCCTAATGTTGAGTATGCTAATGGCATACTCAGTATAAATATATGAATCTGACTTGATCACAATGAATTATTTTATTTATGTAATGTTGAGTTCTATTGGCTAAGATTTTGTTGAGAATCTTTGTATTTATGTTCATGAAAGATACTGATCTGTAGTTTTCTTTTATTAATGTTGTCTTTGCTTTATATTACTATAAGGATTATGCTTGCTGCATAGAGGAAATCTGGAAATATTGAGTTTTTTCTTTCTCTTTTGATTCTTATAGTTGTGACTGAATGAAGGTTTACCAAGCAAATTAATTTTTCAGTCAACCTTTCATACACATATTGTTCAATAACATTTATTTAAATGCTTTCTTTTTCTTCTCTGTAATTCTGATTTTCATTAGTTCTTCTACACTTTCCTGTATCTTCCCTTTCTTTGGTAATATTGTGCTGAACTCTTCTTGTTGGATATTGCTTTTACTTTCAACCATCTTAATATTTGCCTGTTATCTATTTACTAATTTTCCTCTCTTCAAATCCTGGTAACCATCCAAGAATAAGTCTATCCATACACAAACGTTTCTTGACATTTTAATAATAGTAGTCTTATACAGTATTTGTCCTTTGATCATTTACTTCATTTAGTGTAATGTCCTTTCATAGTTTATTTATGCCATAGGTTAAGGTTCCTAAGTTTGCCCCAATTTTTCCTTTGATGGACTTTATAGTTTTAGGTTTTTCTAGGTTCAAGTTTCAACTTGAGTTATTTTTTGTATATAGTGTAGCTGATGTTAGATGGATCTTAGCTGAAAGCAGAGAATACCTGAGGAATGTCTATCTGTGTTTCATTGACTATGCAAAGGCGTTTGTGTGGATCATAACAAACTATGGCTGACTCTGAGAAGAATGGGAATCCCAGAACACTTGATCGTGCTAATGTGAAACCTATACTTGAACCAGGAGACAGTCGTAAGAACAGAGCAAGGAAATGCTGCATGGTTCAAAATTGGGAAGGGCATACACCAGGGA
Source organism: Elephantulus edwardii (assembly GCF_000299155.1). Classification (NCBI taxonomy): domain Eukaryota; kingdom Metazoa; phylum Chordata; class Mammalia; order Macroscelidea; family Macroscelididae; genus Elephantulus; species Elephantulus edwardii. The sequence continues at coordinate 2,261,083 of NW_006399976.1, forward strand.
TGCATCCTATCTCCATACCTTTTCAACCTATATGCAGAACAGATTATCTGGGAGGCT
>NW_006399976.1:2261239-2268516 GCF_000299155.1 Elephantulus edwardii
CGGCGCAGGAGGGGAAGACCCTCTATGAGGTGGATTGATTCAGTGACTGGGGTAATCGGGATGGATGTGTCAGAGGCAATGCGATTGGCACAGGATAGAACAGGGTTTAGGGCTGTTGTACATAGGGTCGCTATGAGCCGCAAGCGACTCGACGGCACATAACAACAACAAAAATGCCCCAGTAGGGGCAGGCCTACTTTGTCTTCTGTGGATTTGTCAAAGCAGAAGTCAAAGTCTAAGCAGTGGCCTCTGCTGGAGCATCTTCCACTGGAGCGTCCTCCATTGAGAGGGCCTCTGATGGAGTGGCCTGCGTTCTGCCAGGGCATTCTGATGACATGACTTCAGCCGATTCAGGTACCAGGTGCCCATCCCACAATAATATAATAATAATAATAAAATAAATAAAATGGGGGGATTATGGAAAATCCTCAAAATCTGTATGCTTGGCATGTGAGACTCTTGTCCAGCATAGGAGTTGAACTCTTTTTTATACTATGGCAGTGGACATGAAAAATTAGTGATTTTTGAGTCAAGTTCATGATTACATTGACTCAAGAAGGAAGTGGTGGAGGGATGGCAGAACCACAGCTGCTCTCAAAAAAGAATGTTTTTGCATAATCTGCTTCTATTGTTAAAAGAGAAGTGAAGCTAGTTTTCCCCCAAAATATTTTAGTCGGCTCACTTCATGTTACTATTACCCTAAATGTCTCCTACATTAAATATCTTCTAGTTTCTGTACTTTATAACAATTTGTAACTATACACATTGTTGCCCAACTGCGGTTGTAATAGACTTCCATATATCTCTTTGATCGCATTTGTCAGAGTTGGCTTTGCTCTTGGACAACCACCATTCTATCTCCAAACTATGCTATCAATTCGTGATGCTTTCTCATTCTCAGGACCCTTGCACATGGAGTCCCATGTTTGCAATGGCCCTGCTCTTCCCTCTCCTTGATAATTGATTCTTAACATTCTGTGCTCCTTGCCAAGACCAAAACTTTTCTCCAGAATACTTCGTCTCACTGTTTACTCTAACATCTCCGTTCTTGCTGTGGTCTAACCCTACCTCCAATGCCTGAGACCGACCATTTCCAGCTCTACATTCCAAGATTTGGATTCTGCAAAGGCAAGATCTGGAACTGATCTTGGGTGAGGCAGCATTGAGCAATATGGGGTGTCCATCAACAGATGAGTAATTGATACTATGTGGTCTATCTGTACAACAGAGTTTTTAACTTTGAGAACAGGAGGAACTTTGTAAATATTGTTGTTGTTATGTGAGGTCAAGTCTCCCGTGACACATAGCAGCTCTATGTACAATAGCTTTGAAGCTTGCTCTGTCCTGAGCCAGTATCACTGACTCTGACACATCTAACCCCATTGCCTCAGTTACCGGGTCAACCCATCGCATCCGGGTTTTCCTCTCCTTACACTCAATGAAACAAGCCAGACACCATAGGAGAAATGCTGTCTGATTCCACTTAAAGGGCATATTTTGTTGTTTATGTTAGGAACCACTCAGTTAGTTCTAGTTTATAGAGACCCTATCTACAATAGCTGAAATACTGCCTGATCAACTGCTGACTTCCCAATCTTTACTGTGCATTGTTTAGGCCCTGCTCCCGTGCATCTCCTTGAGAGTTTCCTGTTCTTGCCGAGTCTGTAACTTACCAAATATTTCAGACAAGATGATTATGCAGGTGGTGCAGGACTGGAAAATGTTTTGTTCAGTTGTTCATGGGATTGTTATGAATCAGACTCAACAGCAATTAATAACAATAACAAAATACAACAAAGATTCAAAAGCATGTAAAACAGCTGCTGGAAGAGTGTTTGGAAGAAACAAATGAATGAAAAACAACATGAAAGATTGAGATTTGAATGAAACTTGCAGACAGATGGGCACTGTCACTTTCTTTGGACATGGAAGGCTCCCAACCTTGTCACTAACTGAAGACTGACTTCCTTCTGATGGGACACCCAAGGCACCCTTGATGCCATCTTTATGCAGGCTGTAGATGAAGGGATTTAGCACGGGAGTGACCACAATATATATATCACGGCTGCAAGGTGTCCTTCTGGGCTGTGTGGAAGGAGATGGGGCTGAAGTAAACCCCAATGAATGTCCCATAAAACAGGGACACCACTGAGAGGTGAGAACCACAGACGGCAAAAGCCTCTATTTCCCCTTCATGGATGGAATTTGTAAAATAGTCACAAAAATACACATGCAATAGATAAAACAAATCACAAAGGGTGTGATGGTAGCCAGTGTGTCCACTGTCTACCCTGCTGTGTCATTGGGGAAGGTGTCAGAGTAAACCAGCTTCAGCAGAGGACTGAGGTCACAGAAGAAATTGGAATAGTATTCAACTATATGTGTTGTTCTTTACTGCTGAGTAAGAATCGACTCATAGCTGACCCTTTGGCGGGTTTTCAGAGGAGATTTTTCACAGGAGGAGATTGCCCACCCTTTTCCTGCGGAGCAGCTGGTGGCCTTGAGCCTTGTGCCTGCGGGATTGTAGTGCAACGTTTTACCACTAGACCACCAGAACTATATATATATATATATGTGAAATCTGGGTATATGTTGCAATATGGCTGAACCTTATAAATATTGAGCTTCGTGAAATAAGCCATGCACAAAAGGATAAATATTGTTGGGTTTGTTTTTTATTTTTAACATTTATAGGTGCCAGAACAGGGACATGAAGCAAAAAGATAAATAGAGTTTGCTCGAACTTATTGGATATACATATACATACACATATATATATATATATACACACACACATATAGTGCCTAACCCACAATGAATACTTCATCAAAGTATGCTCAGTAAACTGAGTAATAATTAAGGTTCTCACTGACATAGCTCTCAATAACTCTCAGTTTACTGAGCATACTATTTGTTTTACAGAAAATATCTCGTACAAGTTAGTCTATAGAGACAGAAAGTTAATGAGTGGTGGTCGGGGGGCTAGATGAAGGGAGAACAAAGATCTTGTTTTAAGGCATATAGACATTTTGTTTGGGTGAGAAAAATTTTGAAAATATATTGAGGCAATATTTAGAAAACATTATGAGTATAATGAATGTTTCTGAATTGTACACTCAAAAGTGGCTAAAATGGCAAATGTTATGCTATTTATCCCAATTTTGAAAAACAACACTGTGTTGTTATGGGCTGTCCAGTCAGAACTGACCCTCCAGTGGGTTTTCAGAGGCAGAAAATTGCTCAGGGGGAGATTGCCCATCTTTCTCTCATGGAGCAGCTGGTGGATTCAAACCAAATACCTTCAGTTTGGCAGCACAACTCTTGCCACTAGGCCACCAGAAGATAGAGGAAAACCAAGGCATGGGGAAGGAGTTAAAGTCCCTAGATCATTCCTGAAGTCCCCGATACCAACTCAGGGAGTTTAACCCATGAATACAGAAAGACAGGTATGATCACAGCTCATTGGCATCTTCACAATAATGAGTAGTAATTACAGTTCAAGTGGACATACCTCTCAATATGTCTATGCCTTTCTAAGTACTTTGCATATATAAACTCAATTAATTTTCATAATAACCCTACATGGCAGAGGCTTTATTGCAGTTGGAGAAACGGGTATAGAGAAGCCAAGTAAATTTTCCAAGTAAATTGTAAAAGGCTATACAATTTATGTAGGGCAGAGCTGGGATCCAAACAGCCTGTCTGACTCAAGAATCCACACACTGCAACTCCCATTCATGTTCATCTTCCAGCCCAAGTTACCCCAGCCAGTGACAGCCACGGCCCTCTAGGTGTCACTGCTACTATAGAGAGCATGAATGTCTTGCTTTCTTGTACATGTCATGAACTTATGAGGTCTAGTGGCCTAGTGGATAAGGAGCTATGCTGCCAAACCAAAGGCATATGGTTCGAATCCATCACCTGCTCCAAGGGAGAAAGATGGGCAGTCTCCTCTCATTAAATTTACTGCCTCTGAAAACCTACTGGTGGGTCAGTTATGAGTCAGTTCTGATTTGACAGCACATAACAACAATATGAACTGAAGCCCTGATAGCTGTCTTTTTAGTGATGTCCTGTGCATATTTAGGACCTGCTTGCCAGTTTGTTGTACTATTGTGGGTTTCATGTTGTTGTGATGCTGGAAGTCATTGCACCAGCATTTCACATAAAAACAGGGTACCATGGCTTGGGGCTGGGGCACCTTAGTCTTGAAATTACTATCTTTGCTCCTTAGCATTTTAAAGAAGCTTTTGACAGCAGACGTGCTCAACTCAATCACAACCTGTGATGTATTTTTTGACTGCTCTTTCTACAGGTGTTGGTTATGGAACCAAGTAAAATGAAGTCTTTGATAATTTAAAACAAAACAAAACAAAACAACAACAGAGGGTCCCTCGAAGTGGAAAGATTTCAGTGGACCTGCTAGACCAGAAAGAAAGGCCTCATAATTTATTTCCAAAGTGTAGTTAATGAGAAATTTACGAATCATAATAAAACATTGTCCCGTATTATTGGGGGAGATGAGCTTCCTGGTTGGAATGCACTCAGGATACACAATAGGTACCATATACACTTGAAGATTTTGAAGATGGTGCAATATTTGACAACATTGTATGTGGCGTTGCTCTGAGTTCGACCTGACAACCGTAACAAAACCTAGCAGAGTCTCAGTAAATAGCTGTTGGGCAAATGAAGTTTAAAGAAATAAGTGAATGGAAAGCAGGATGGAGAAAATAACCAAGACTAGAACTTTAGGACAGATGGGCATTGTCTTTGAATACATGGACCTCCCTATCCCGAGATCATCAGCTGAAGACCAGCTTCTGTCTGACGAGGACCAACAAGGCGCCCTTCATGTCACTGTTGCGCAGGCTGTAGATGAAAGGGTTCAGCATGGGGGTGACCACAGTGTACATCACCGCTGCGAGGGTGTCCTTCTGGGCCGTGTGGGAGGACATGGGGCTGAAGTAAACCCCAATGAGTGTCCCATAAAACAGGGACACCACTGAGAGGTGAGAACCACAGGTGGAGAAAGCCTTCTGTTTCCCTCCTGTGGACGAGATCTGTAAGACAGCTGCAAAAATACGCATGTAGGAGACCAAGATGCCCACAAAGGGGATGATGGTGGATAATGCACCCACTGTGTACACCATCACGTCATTGACAAAGGTGTCGGAGCAGGCCAGCTTCAGCAGAGGACTGAGGTCACAGAAGAAATGGGGCACCCTGTTGTGGCCACAGAATGAGAGGCGTGCCAGCATTAGAGTGTGGGTCAGGGAGTTCCCAAAGGCTGCAGTCCATGCTGTCACTACCAGCAGGCCACAGAGCTGTGGTGTCACAGACGTGGTGTAGTGCAGAGGGTGGCAGATGGCTGCATAGCGGTCGTAGGCCATGGCGGCCAGCAGGAAGCTGTCAATGCCAGCAAACCAGATAAAGAAGAACATTTGGGTCAGGCAGCCAGCATATGGGATCCCCTGGCGTCCCGACACATGGTTGGCCAGCATCTTGGGGATGGTGGTGGACGTGAAGCAGATGTCCACAAAGGCCAGGTTGGCGAGGAAGAAGTACATGGGGGTGTGGAGTTGGACATCGGTGCCAATGGCCAGGATAATGAGCAGGTTTCCCAGACCTGTGACCAGATACATGCTCAGGAAGAGGCCAAACAGGAGCTGCTGTTGCTCAGGGTCCTGTGAGAGGCCCAGGAGGAGGAACTCAGAGACCCTGGTGAGGTTGGCTGCTTCCATGGTCTTCCTGGATCAATGAGAAATGAAACGGAGGAGCTGTCTACAGGTCTATCAGAAGGATGACAGGATGACTTGTGGATGATGCAACTTACTGCTTCTATTAGTTCTTTTAACACATTTTTTGTTCCTCCACTGGTAACCTAAAGGTTGGTGGTTGAAATCTACCCACTGGTATCCTGAAGGAAGATTTAGGAATCTGATTCTGTGAAGATTACAGCCAACATAACCCTATGGAACAGTTAGTTATCTGTAATCCATGGGGTCACCATGGGCCAGAATTGACTGGGCTGCACTAAGAGCAGAAGCAACAAGAGTCACCCTTTCAGTCAGATTCTGACCAGATCAATCCTATCATTCACCCATTATCTCAACAGCTGTGGTCTCTAAATGCCTTCGCAGCCAGACTCCCTATAATTTCCCGTGATAGAGACCTTATTGCTATCCAGTAGGGCTCTGGGTAACACAAATGGCTAAACCCTCAACTAATAACCTAAATGTTGGCAGTTCAAACCCACTCAGTGGTCACATGGAAGAAAAAGCCTAGTAATAATTATAGCCAAGAAAATCTTAAGAGTTTGCATTCTCTGATTTTTAGAAGTAATCTTGAGAATTTTCTTCCTGTCTGATTTAGTCTGGAAGCTCCTCCATCCTCCCTTCTAAGGAGCATTCTGGGTATACTTCTTTCAAGACTGATTTATTTGTTCTTTGGGAACAATATTCTTCACCAACATAGTTAAAGAATTAAAATTATTAATTTTAACATAATTAAAATGCATACATTTGTCTTCAGTGTTTCTTATTCACAGTTCAGCATTAACAAGCATGCTGTTAATATTATTCAAAGTGGGTGACCCTGGAGGACATTATGCTGAGTGAACTATCTCAGTCACAAAGGGACAAATACTGTATGGTGCCACTGTTGTAGAATGGGTCTGACATCAGGGTGGGGGTATGACAGAAAAAACTGGATAAATTATGTATATAGTATTGAAACAGATGAGGGAAAGAACAGATTAGAAGTGCTATATGATTGAGTATTATGGTTAGCACAGGAATCCAGAATTAAGGTTGCATAGGGAAGTGTACTCGGGGTGGCGGGTGGTGGGGAGGGGACATGGGAATTGTATACTAATGAAGGAATTTTTTTTTCTCTTAGGAGGGGGAAGCGAGCTGGTGGGGAGGGGTAGGCAGGGAGAAAAGTGCGGCAATGAATGAATGGAAATCCTAAACCTCTGTAAATGTCTATTAAAAGTAATAATAATAATAATAATAATAAAAGGGTAACCCCCCCCAAAAAACCCCATAAGCATGCTGTTGTTATTAGGTACTATAGAATTAGCTCCAACTTATAGTGGCCCTACATGCAACAGAACAAAACCCTGCCTAACCTGGTGCCAATCTCCTAACCTCTGCTGTGCTTAAGTCCATTGCTCTAATTAATTCATTAATCTACCTCCTTGAGGGTTACCCATGATGAACAGGATTTGGTCGAGCTCCCATATTAAGACAGACTTGGAAGCAGGATTGGCACCC
>NW_006399976.1:2279000-2291384 GCF_000299155.1 Elephantulus edwardii
TTGTTTTAATTTTATAAAAATAGAAATCCAACCCACCCTTGGATCAGCTATGTACGGCTCTGACTCCACGGTACACAGCAACATTCTTACTCTGTCAAACTTACTGTGAATCTGGGGAGGTGTGATTGAGATTTTAGAGAATATGAGTCCCAAATCTGGCTAAAATCGCCATATACACCTCAGGCCAGTATCCTATGTGAACCAAACTCAAATACCAACTCCCAGACAGATAAAAATATCAAGAAACGAGGTCCGTGAATGTAATTCTGGATAAAACACAGTAAGCCAGTTCCTAGACATGACCTAACATAAACTAATGCTTTATAAATGTACAAGACCTTACTATTGACTTTCAATTTTGATGTATTAAAATTGCTTCAACTCATTCTGATCCTTTTTGATCAGTATAGTGACACCAGGGAGGTACTCTGTCCCCAGAACAATCTCTACTTCTAGATCAAAAGGGCAGCAGTAGCCAGGGATAGAGCTTATAGAGGGCAGAAAGGGAGAGAATAAAAGGTTTAATTGGAAACAAATACTGTAGCAAGATAATTATAAAAAATCTATAGTAGTGTGTGGATTTTTAATCAATGCCATGAAACAAAATACATATGAATGCATGGACATAGTACTTATCTGCTCTGTAACCTTTCGATCACATTAAAATAAAACTTAAAAATAATGGAAAAAAATAAAAAAATAGAAATCCAGTTTTCCCAACACCATTTTGTTAAAGAGGCTGTCTTTTTCTGACTTAACAGATTTTATCTCTTTGTCAAAGATCATGATAGATAGAGAAAGGAATGAAGCTGTCAATTATTTAATCTTCCTTGCATCCATAATCAACACCCCTGGAACCAGCAGTCAGGAGATCAGGAGATGTAATGTCTTGGGCAAATCTACTGTCAGGGACCTCTTCAAAATACAAAAGAGCAAAGATAATCAGTCTGAAGACTAAGGTGTGCCTGACTCAGGCCATGGTCTTTTCAATCATTTGCTACAAGTTTGAGAGGTGGGTAATGAATAAGGAGGAAAGAAGAACAATTGATGTCCTTAAGTTGTGATGTTGGAGAAGAGTACAGAATATCCCATGGACTGCCAAAAGAACAAACAGATATGTATTGGAAAGAGTACTCCTTGGAGGCAAAGATGGTGAAACTTTCTCTTGTAAAATCTGGGCATGTTGCTGTTGTTGTTTTTCTGTGTCTTTGAGTCAGAACTGACTCATAGCTGACCGTCCAGTAGGTTTTCACAGGCAGTAATTCACACGAGAGGAGACTGCCCATTCTTCTCCCACAGAGCAACTGGTGAATTTGAACTGCATACCTTTGGGAGATTGCAGTGCAGCTTCTAACCACAAGGCCACCAAAAGTCCCTTAGGATAGGCTATTCCTTGGAAAAGGGCATCATACTTTGAAAGGTAGAAGGTCAGTGAAAGAGAGGAAGACACATGCCCCTTCTCCCATGAGGTAGATTGATTCAGGACTGCAGCAGTGGCCTCGAACGTGTCAGAGATGATGAAGATAGCACCAGATAGGACAGGGTTCAGGTCTGCTGTTCACAGGGTCACTATAAATTACACTGTACTTGACAGCACCTAAAAACAACAGCCATAAGTCCACTATTGTAAAAATAGAAGGGTAACTAGTAAGATGTATATAAATGTACAAAAAAGAAGGGGTCAGAACACAGAAAAGGAGGGAAATCAATAACACAGCAGTTTCGTGGGTCTTTGGAGGCAGGGTGTGAAAAAATAGGAAAGCTCTAATGGAGACTTGAAAAATAAAGGGTAACAATAGACATAGATCAATAGTACTTTTATAAAACACAATGCATACAAATGATTGTATGAAACACAATGTGAATAAAAGACTGTGAAACACAATGGTGATGTAAAAAACACATTGTACATGAACTTTGCATGCAAACCAATATAAAAGAAAATAAAAACCAAAGATATTGCATCACAAAGAGCTTGTAAAGAATGTACATTTTTGCTGTTATTGGTGTAGTGAGTTCTTGCTTGGATTTCACGGGGGTTCTTATATCTGTAGGTTGATGTCTTTCCTAAGTTTTGGAGACATTTCATTCTTTATTTTTTTCAAATATTACTGCTGTCCTGTGATATTTTATTCTATCCACTTGGGACTTCTTTTTCAAGAATATTGTTTATTAAATTGCCTCCAGGGTATACTAGGATGTCAGTGCCATTTTACTTTAACCCACCTCTACCACTTCGGTTGGGTATTTTCTCTTTCTCTTTGAGTTTGTTGATTTTGTCCCCTTTTGCTGTTAAGCTCATGCCCTAAACTCTTCATTTTCACTATTATGGGTTTTCTTTTCTACAAGCCATTTGATCCTTTTCCTGAGCTTTAATTTATCTGCTGATATCCACTGTCTGTTTGCCTATTTTGTCTTCCAATTTCCTTGACACATTTGTAATAATCTTGGTTCACTAATTGCAACTTTTCAGTCACACCGTTCATATTGATTTTCCTATTTTTGCTTGCCTTGTATTTCTGTTATGTGCTGTGTATTTAAAACAAAACAACACATAGTAAAAACTCATATATAAAATATTTTTATTTTTCTTTTCCTAGAGAGGATACCATGTTCTCCCTCTTAGGTAAAAGGCTAATCCATTTGATTCTACTAAAAACAGTCTTCTAGAAAAAAGTCTAAGTGTGACTCAAAGAAAGATAGTACTGAGGGCCATTAGGGACATAGGCTCTAGAACAATATGGTTCATCACTGTCAGAACACCAGCCCCTGAATTCCTTTTATTGCTTCAATTTTAGTGCTTGGCTCCCAGACTCATCGTTGTTGTTATTGTCATTGTGTGCCATCAAGTCACCTGTGACTCACAGCAACTCCATGCACAATAGCTCTGAATTCTATCCTATCCTGAGCCAGTCTCACTGTCTCCGACACACCTAGCCCCATTATCTTTCAATTATTGTGTGTCTATTTCATCCAGGGTCTATACCTCTTGTGCGATCCCTCCACCCTTCCAAGCATGATGGCCTTCTCCAAGGACTCATCTCTCCTGGTCATGGGCCCAAAGTAAGTGAGATGGAACATCAAAATCCTTGCCTCTAAGGAGTAGCTTGGTTTCACCTTCTCTAGTACAAACCTGTTTGTTCTCTTTGCAGCCCATGGAATGTTCTTCTCATGGAACACTCTTCTCCAGCCCTACAACTCAAAGACATCGATCCTCCTTCTGTCATCCTTAGTCATTGTCCAGCTCTCTGATGCATAACAAGTAATTACAAAAGACTGGATCAGGTGCACCTTGGTCTCCAGATAGACACCATTGCTCTTTAGAACTCTGGAGAGATCCCTGACAGCAGATTTTCTCACTGCAATTCATCTTTTGATTTACTGACTGCTGGTACCAAGAGTGTTGATTGAGTGGAGTGTAAGTTAGGACACTGTTACTTTTGGTTCCCACTGAGTCAATGTCTGCTTGTGGCAACTCTATGCTGAAGAGTAGAACTGCATTTCACAGAGCTTTCAGTGGTTAGTTTTGGGATAAGCAAATCCCCCTTTCTCCCAGGAAGCTCTGATGTCACAGTCAGCCTGGAGTTGTGCTGCCAACCCATAGGTGGTACATCTCTGGTGGTTCAGATCCGAGGCTTGGAGGGAGAAAAATGAGCAGTCTCCCTCCATGCAATTTACAGCCTCTGAATATCTACTGGTGAGTCAAATATGAGTCGGTTCCAACTTCACGGAAATGAGGTGTGGGCGTTGTTTTGGTTTTTTTTTAGGTGACCAGACTTCTTTTGAGATATCTCTAAGCAGATTAACTATGAACCTTTCTCTAGCAGCCAAACATTTAATCATTTGCACAAGTTAGGATCCATTGTCATTGTTGGGAAAGGCAATCTTCTAGTAAAACACTCCTTTTGTTTAAAATTGAAAGTAAAAAAAATTCTTTTTGTTTAAGAGATTGAGATCAGTAATGTTTTCTACAAATCTGTAAAAGAAAAAATACTGATTTGAAGAAGAAAAAGGAATCTGACGTTGGCCCAGATGGTCTGCAAATGAGTACTATGGAGACAAGTCTGAGTAAGTACTGGTCCCTGGGGCAGCCTAGGACTTTCTTCTGAGAGGTTAGCTCTTTGGTTTAAAGACGGGTCGGCCAAGGACTTTGGCCAAAGCCAATCTCACTTCTCGGTTCCTCAAGCTGTAGATGAGGGGATTGAGAGTGGGGGTGACAAGACTATAAAAAAGGGAGACCACGTTGTCCTGCTGTGGGCTGTGATAGGTACCTGGCACCATGTACATGAACACAGCTGCCCCATAAAAGAGCCCTACCACCGTGATGTGTGATGAGCAGGTGGTGAAGGCCTTGTGTCTGGCCTCTGCTGAATGCATGCGGAGAACAGCCCTTAAGACGTGGCCATAGGAGGTGGCAATGAGTGACATGGGCAGCAGCAAGATCAGTACCCCTGAGATGGACAGCGTCAGCTCATAGATAGAGGTGTCCTCACAGGCGAGCTTCAGCAGGGCAGGTAGCTCGCAGAAGAAGTGGTCTACGGTGTGAGAAGCACAGAAGGGGAAGTGCATGGTGATGGAGGTCTGGATGGTAGCAACAAGAACACCTGACAGCCAGGAGGCGCCCACCATGAGCAAGCACACCTGGTGTCTCATGAGCACGGGATAATGCAGGGGATGGCACACGGCAACATAGCGGTCGTAGGACATGAGGGACAGCAGAACACCCTCAGAGACGCCCATCAGCATTAGGAAGAACATTTGAGCTGCACAGCCTCCAAAGGAGATGGATCCCTGCTCCTGCATGAAGTTGGCTGCCATCTTGGGGATGGTAACTAGAGGAAAACCAACGTCCAACAGAGAGAGTTGACTGAGCAGGAAGTACATGGGTGTGTGGAGCCGGGAGTCCGTGCGGATCAGGAAGATCAGGATGGTGTTACCCACTAGACCCATGGTGAACATGGCGACCACAAGGGAGAAGAGGAGCAGGTGTGGCGCTGAGTGGCTGAAGAGTCCCACAAGAATGAAGTCTGAAGTTACTGACTCATTTGCTTTCCTCATTCTCCAGAAGGCTTCATTTATCTGCAGCAAGTACAGGATCTTTGGTGAGAAGTCTCCACAGATGATTTTCATGTCACATATTCTTATAATTGTGTCCCTTCCAAAATATAAGAGTGGGAGAGGGGGCTAAAATTATTATACAGATAAATTGGATGAAGGGAAAGGTAATATATAATAAAGAGATTATTGTCATTATCGTTAAGTGCTGTTGAGTATGATTAATAGTCATCCTATGAACAACAGATTTGATTAGTCATTGCAATTAATTAATTGCATTATCAACTGAACGACTGAATGAAAAACTAATCTGTAAAGTTTCATTTAAACTAAAAAAACCACAGACAACCAATAAGTAAAAAAAAATAATCCAAAATGTACTCTAAATTCTGAACCCTGTACCTGTGAATAAGGGAGCTTTGGTAGCCTAGTGGACAAGGAGTTGAGCTGCCAACGCAAAGGCAAGCAGTTCAAATCCATCAGTTGCTCTAAGGGAGAAAGATGAGTAATCACCTTCTATTTGATTTACAGCCTCTGAAAATCAGCTGGAGAGTCAACTATGAGTTAGTTCTGATTCCATGGCAGTGAGAGATACCTATGACTGTGTCATCCGTTTGGGAATAGGGTTTGCTTTGTCATATTAATGATGCATATGAGTGTAGGTTGCATCTTAGACATTCACCTTTGAGTTCTAGAAAAGCAGATTAGGCTCAGAAGTGGAAAAGATTGATGCCGCATAGAGACCACCAAGGAATTCAAGAAAAGAAGCTTAAAGAGGCAACAATTTCCCCTCAGAGTGCACAGAGAAAGTCTTCTCCTAGAGCTCACATGATAAATTAAGGCTGCCTGGATGAGAGACACACAAGTGTTGAGGACTCTCCTTCATAGGGTCACTATGAGTCGCCTGCAACTCAATGGCACTTAACGCCTCCTCCACCACCTCTTTAAGTAAGAAATAAATTTCTGATTGTTAAAGATGTCTTCTTGTGGTGTTGCTGTTGTACTGTTGTTGATTGCCATCAAGTGTCCCATGGAGCAGTTGGTATCAAGTACGACTCATAGCGACCCTATGAACAAAAGATCTGAACCTTGTTCTGTCCACTTCCTGACACACAAGAGGCCATTGTGGCAGTCATTGAATCAATCCACCTGGTTGAGGGTCTTCCTTTCTGTCACCAACCCTCTACTCTTTCTAGAATCATGTTTTTCTCCAAAGAAAAGCCCCTCCTAGCAACATGCCCCAAGTATGTGAGGTGGCCTCCTCTCCAGAGTACTGAGAAGCAATTATGTCAGTCTAGAGACTAAGTTGTGCCTGATCCAGGACATGGTCTTCTTTGCAATTACTTGCTATGCATCAGAGAGCTAGATAATGACTAAGGATGACAGAAGAAGAATTGATGCCTTTGAGTTGAGGTGCTGGAGAAGAGTCTTGAGCATGGCATGGTCTTCTTTGCAATTACTTGCTATGCATCAGAGAGCTAGATAATGACTAAGGATGACAGAAGAAGAATTGATGCCTTTGAGTTGAGGTGCTGGAGAAGAGTCTTGAGCATGGACCATCAAAAAACCAAATAGGTCTGTCTTGGAGAGGGTGAAACTAAGTTTCTCCTTGGAGGCTAGGGTTTCGAAGCTCTGTTTCACATACTTTGGGCACGTGGCCTTGGAGAAGGATATCAGGCTTAGAAGAGTGGAGGGATGGTGCAGGAGAGGAAGACCCAGATGAGATGGATTGATACAGTTACTGGAGTGATGAGGGTAGGTGTGCCAGAATTAGTGAGACTGGCTCAGAATAGGGCATCCTTTAGAGCTGTTGTACTTAGGGTCGCTTTGTTTGTTGTGTTATATGCCATCAAGTCACCTGTGACTCATAGCGACCCTATGTACAACAAACCTAAACCCTGCTCTATCTCGTGCCAATCTTATTGTCTCCAGCCCTCCTATCCCCATTGCCCCAGTCACTGAATCAATCTACCTTATTGAGGGTCTTCCTCTCCTGTGCTGTCACTCCACCCTCCCAAGCATGACGTCCCTTTCCAAGAACGGATCCTGCCTTGCAACATGTCTAAAGTATGTCAGATGAAGCTTCAGAATCCTTGCCTCCAAGGAACAGTCTGGCTGCACCCTCTCCAGGATGAACTTGTTTGTTCTGCTAGCAGTCCATGGCATATTCAGTACTCTTCTATAGCACCACAGCTCAAAGGCATCAGTTCTCCTTCTGTCATCTCTAGTCATGTCCAGCTTTCTGATACATAACAAGTAATTGCAAAGACCATGGTCTGTATCAGGCGTGCCTTAGTCTCCAGACTGACATCGTTGCTCTTCAGTACTTCGGAGAGTCTCTCACAGCAGACTTTCCCAATGCAGTTCGTCTTTTAATTTCCTGGCTGCTGGTACCAAAAATGTTGATTGTGGAACCAAGCAAACTGAAGCGGTTAACAATCTTAATCTCTTCACTGTCTATCATGATGCTGCCAATTGGCCCAGTGGCGAGAATCTTTGTTTTCTTGATGTTCATCTTCAATCCATATTAAAGGCTGCAGTCCTTGACCTTCTGCAGCAAGTGTTTCAGGTCCTCCTCAGTTTCAGCAAGCAGGGTTGTGTCACCTGCATAATGCAGATTCTTAATGAATCTACCTCCAATCTTGATGACACGTTTCTCCTCATAGAGCCTGGCCTCCCGGATAATCTGTTCAGCATATAGATTGAAAAAATATGGAGATGGGACACATCCTTAGCGCACACCCTTTCCACCACATAATATATATGTTAAAGAAAAGGGGCTCTTGTGCCATAGTAGTAGAGCATTAAACTGGACTGCCAACCCAAATATGGGCTGTTTGAATCCACCAGCTGCTCTAAGGAAGGAAGATGGCAATCTACTCCTGTGTGATTTAGTCTCTGAAAACTTACTGGATGGAAGGTCAACTATGAGGTTCTGATTCGATGGCAATGAGTTTGACATTTATTTTGATTGTTTTTTTTAAAAAATATATGCAACTAACTGCCCCACAGGAGAAAGATCTCTTTCTCTCCTTCTGTGTGATTAACTGACTCTGGAAAATCTGCTGGAGGGTCAGGTTCAGACTTGACAGTACACAACAATAACGACAACGATGACAACAACAACAACAATAAAGACACACCAGCTACAATGGTTTGGTCATGACCATCTGGAGGGTTGGGAAGGGGGATGAGCTACATGCAGGATCAGTAGGAAAACATGCCATCATTAATTTATTATGTTTGATTTGGTCAAGAGATGGGGAATAGCAGCAGGGCGCCCCCTTTTGTCATTTCTGAGTTCATGTCCTGTATTTAGCATCCAGGCAAGTTGTGTTCTACCAACACTTGTAGTTAATCTATCTTTGCTCAAGCTAGAGAACACAAGATGACCCCAGTGAAATGTCAGCAGAATATGCCTCACTCGGATGTCCCCAGGTCAACACAGAGGTGAGATTCCAGATCTCAGGATAGAAACTTGGGAGTCCTCAGCCAACATTACAGAGGATGATGGTTCTGGATAAAAATTAAGCTCCAAGTCACAAAGAAAATTCTGTTTCTGAATTTTGAGATGGGAGATAGGAAGGGAACAAACTCTTGGAGAAGTCGTAAGGGGAAATTGCCTTTAGGATGTGACCTAAGCTGTGTATACTGTAAAGGAGCATATGAGTGACAGGCTTGGAAACCAATGGTCTGAGGAAGTTGTTGTCCTGCTTCTCAGTTATCTGTTTAAAGCCTGATTTTACAGGGTGGGACAAGAATACGTCATGCTCAGCATACATTATATCCTGAATAATAATAATAATAATGATAATAGAATTAAAAATCTACTGAATGAATGAGGACAAGGACTTAAAGATCAAAAGGAACTTGCTCCCACTTAACTAAGAGTGCGTGATCTTACTGTCAATTCTCCTCTGCTAGACAAATTGATAGTGTTATATCTGTCTTGGAATACTTTTCACTTTACTTTGTATCCAACATTGAGGACTTCTTGCTCGAAGTGGCATTTGTCACCATCCACAGGACATTAGAGTGGTGTAGAGAAGCTGACCTTTAGAGACCAGACAGGTTCTATCTTGAGGAAAGCCATTAACTGTCTATTTTACCGTGTGCCCAGAGTAGTGTATCTTCCTTGGGACCAAGCAAGGCCAAGGAGAATTTTTTTGCAGGTGCTGTGGTGTCCATACCACTGACGATGTTTACCTAGGGAATCTTTCAGTTAATTCAGCAATTGTGCTAATCTATCTCACCAAAGGTCTTCCTTGCCCTCTTTTACCATCATTTTACATTCTGATCTTGAAACTGATCAAGTTTTTGTCCTTGCCTATCATCTGACTGCTCCTGTGTATCTCCATCTCTGCTTTTCTCTACTTCTTAGATGATACAGTAAAGCTTGCTTTTAAGACTTTCTTAGAGGAAGGGATGGTAAAACTTCCTCTTTGGGCAAGTTATCAGGACGGGCTGGTTCTTAGAAACCCCCCCACCCCTAACCCAGCACTTCATTCTGGGATTGGTGGAAGGTCAGAGAAAGAGAAGAAGAGATTCAACAAGATGGATTGACACAGGGACAGCAACAAAAGGCTGGAACATATCAGAGATGGTGCAGATGGTGCAGGACAGAGCAAGATTTAGATCTGTCATTCACAGGGTCACTGTGATTCCAAGGAGACTTGATAGCACCTAACAACAACTTGTCTTTCAGCTTATCATACTGTGGCAGCTTGAATGTTGTGATGTGGGGCTCTATGCTGCCTGCATTTAAAAAACCAGCAAGATCTCCCATGGTGGATACGTTTTAGCAGAACTTTTGAAATGAAGTAGATGAAGAAGAAATGTCTGATGATTTCATTTTAGAAGTGAGCTGGTGAAAATCAGAACAAGGCATTGTCTGACTTGCTTGCTTTGGACACCTCACTAGAAGGGGTCAATCACAGGAGAAGGATGCTATGTTTGAGGAAGGAGAAGGTCAGTGAGGATAAAACCAAACCCAAACCCAATGCCATTGATCCTTTCTACTCATAGCAGCCCTACATTGAGTTTCTCAGGCTATAAATCTTTGCAAGAGGACCACCCTGCCCATCTTTCTTCTCTGGAACAGCCAGTGGATTAGAACCCCTGAGCCAAAATGACCCTGAGTGTTTCAGAATACAACTGTGCTCTGTAGAGTTTTCAATGGATCGTCTTTTGGAGGTGGATCACCAGATCTTTCTTCTTAGACATTTCTGAGTGGAAGTGAACATAGATATCCAAAGCACTAGTTGATAGTGTAAAGTCTGAGAAACTCTCCAAATAAAATCCACCAGCCTTCTCTGACAATCCACCGACACCTGGAAGGGCTCTAGTGTCTATTAACTAGGATTTTCAGCAGAGATGAGATGCACATTGCACGCATACTTAGAAAGTTCTCTATCAGATACTATTTCAAAATATGTATTTTAAAATGAAGATCAATACAGCCAATCCCAGCTTAAATCTTAGGAAAATGTCACCGTTTCCATATCTTTGTCCTGAGAAGGGTTTGTGCTTGAATCATTATGCTTTGGGATGAATACAGAGTCAAGCGGACCCTCTGTATCTTGTGAACAAATTTTCAAATAGGTCATGTACTGGGTTCTTCTCTTTTCACAATATTCTCTGTGTTCTCTCCCATAAAAGGAAGGAAAGAGGTGATCTTAACTGAGCACTTACTATGGGTCAGGCTATATCTGGGTGTTGTTGTCAGCTGATAAATGAATGGCTGGCAGCTTATATCCACCCAGTGGCACTGCAGAAGGAAGTGTTGGTGATCTCCTTCTGAAAAAGTTAGTCTTTGAAAAATCAATGGAGCCCAGTTCCACTCTGCTGAACATGAAGTTGTCATGAGTCTGAATCAATTTGATGGCATTTATGCCTGCCCCCCCCCAAAAAAGTACTAGCAACATGCTAAGTTTAGAAGAGGACTGATGGGCTTCAGTTGAAGAGTTTCTCAGTCTAGGCACCATTGGCATTTTGGACTTGTTGCTAAGTGCTGTTGACTCAAGTACGACTCACAGTGACCCTATGAACAGCAGATCTGAACCCTGTCCTATCCTGTGCCATCCTCACACTTCCTGACACACAAGAGCCCATTGCAGCAGTCAGTTTCAATCCACCTGGTTGAGGGTCTTCCTCTCTTTAGCTGACCCTTTACCCCTCCCAGCATCATGTCCTTCTCCAAGGAATATCCCTTCCTAGCAACATGTCCAAAATATGGGAGGTGAAGCCTGATCATTCTTGCCTCCAAAGAGCACTCAGACTGAACCCTCGCCAAGACATATCAGTTCATTCTCTTGGCCGTCTATGGGATGTTCAGTGCTAGTCTCCAACAGCACAGCTCAAAGGCGTCAATTCTTTTTTCTGTCATCCTTATTCATTGTCCAGCTCTCAGATGCATAGCAAGTAAGCAAAAAGCCTATGGCCTAAATCATAATTCAAAAATAGTACAGACTTTTGAAAGTTGTGGTTTTTTTTTTTTTTTTAATCTTTGTCCTCACCAGCAGAGTCCCTGGATGGTATAAATGGCAAAGTGCTTGAGCTTGACTTAGAATTGAATGGTTGGTAGTTTGAATCCACACACAGGTACCTTGGAAGACAAAAACTGATGGTCAACTTTCAAAGGCTGACAGCTATAAGAACTTAAGGGACAGATTTACACTCTACACACTGGGTCAACGTGAGTCGAAATTGATTCAGCGACAACCACGACCACCCAAACCAACAATGTTGGTTTTAATAATAATAACTAAAATTCTATTATTATTATCATTATTTGTATTGAGAGGGAACAAAGAGTCAAAGAAACATAGTAACTTACCCAGTGTCACCCAGTATACTGATGACAGAACCTGTGTTTAAGCAACAATTGATGTCACTCTACAGTGCTGACTTCTCTCCCCTACTTCCCCACCAGCACTGTAATGGCTTGTTTAGGACCTGTTGCCCAAGTAAAATGCAAATCTGTGCCCTGAGCACATTATGATTGTCTCCACTTTTTGATGATAAGCTTTCTGCATTGCCTGATACATAAACCATATCTACCAGCCCATGGAGGCACTTGGGTCCATTTATCAATGATTTCTCTAAAAACTATCCAATAAGCAAAACCAAACCTACTGTTGCAGCTCTTGAGTCAGTTCTAATTGATGGGCGACTTCACATCCTACAGAGTAGAACTGAGGTCCATAAGGAGTCTCTTGGCTGTCATTTTTATAGAGTAGATTATCCAAAAACGACTGGAACAGCACATCAACAGAGAACTACCAGAAGTCCAGGCTGGTTTCAGAAGGGGTCGTGGTACTAGAGATATTG
>NW_006399976.1:2292749-2302825 GCF_000299155.1 Elephantulus edwardii
ATCATGATGATCTTTTCCAAGAATGGTCCTTCCTTACCAACATGCTCAAAGTATGTGAAATTATGTTGATCTAGGTTAATTGTTGTTGTATTCTATTGAGTCAGTACCAACCACAGCTGACCCTCTAGCAGGTTTTCAGAGGCAGTTAATCACACAAGCAGGAGACTGCCCATCCTTTTCCCATTTTAAGTTAGTAGACCATCACAAAAAATTTGGCCTACCCTAGTGACAAGAAGCTGTGCTGCAATCCTGAAAGCACACAGTTCAAATCCACCAGCTGCTCTGTGGACGAAGGATGGACAATCTCCTCTCACGTGATTATCTGCCTCTGAAAGCCCACCAGAGGGTCAGCTATGACTCGATGGTACACAATAACAACAACAGGACCACCTAAGATTACACCAACCCCAAATTACAGCAACATCCATCTCTGCTGATGCAGTAACTCCAGCCAGGAGGGCCAACATGAGGGCCAGCTTCATGAGTTAGTGTTTGAGTTTTTTCAGTCAATTATGTGTTGGCTACAAAAACAAAGACCCTTAAAAGTTTTAAAGTTTGATGATGTTGTTGTCTAATGGCTGGATGGAACTGAATAATAGCTGACCCCCTAGTGAGTTTTCAGAGGTTGTATATTACAAGGGAGGAGATTACCCATCTTTCTTCCTTCCTCAAAAGTAGCTAGTGTATTTGAACCATGTGCCTTTGGGTTGGTAATACAACTCTTTACCACTAGGGCCACCAGGACTCTGAACTTTCAAAGTGTGAAAGAAGGTACAAGTTAGCCACTTCTGCTCTTACCCTCCACCTCCTGCAATCACTCGTCTCTCACCTGGATCTGGCATGATGGTTCTTTCTGAAGATTGATACACTTCTTGATAACTGATTAACTCATTTACACCTCTAGGACAAGTCATAAGAGTTATCTTGGTGGTTGACCTTCAAGAACAGACAAGCTGTCTGGAATATGATGAATAGAAATGATGAAAGGATTGCTTAATAAACAGGGCACGCATAACTATAACTATAGTTATAGACTAGAACTCATAGTGACCCTATGACCCTTGCCCTATCCTGTGCCATTCTCATAATCTCTGATATGCTTGAGCCCACTGTTAGAGTCATTACACCAATCCATCTTGTTGAAGGTCTTCTTCTCTTTCTCTGACTGCTCACCTTTCCAGGCTTGATGCCTTTTTCCAAGGACCAACCCCTCATGACAGCATGTCCAAAGCATGTGGGATGAAGTTTCACCATCGTTGCCTAAGGAGCCCTGGTTGCACTTCCTCCAACACAGACTTGTTTATTCTTTTGACAGTCCGTGGCATAGTGAGTATTATTCTGCAATACCGTGTGCTTAGGGCTTCAATAAAAAGAGCACCAGTTCTAAAAAGTAAAGACTCATGGGTGCCCAGCAGACAAGACACAAGGAAAAGCGAGTGCCACAGAGGTAAATAACCAATGGGAACTCTAGTCCCAGACGACAAGCTCAAGCAAGAGAATTTGAATAAAGTGACTGTTGAATTCAATCGTTACAACTAAACTATAATAAATAGGTACAAAGTCGTGTCCTAAATTTTGTAAACGATAATATTTGTAACTTTAAAGTATATTTGGCACACACAGACACACTCATTAAAATGATACTAACAAATGTTGGAAAATACTGGAAATATTAATATTTACTTATTAGAGAGCTCTGGTGGCATAGTGGTAAGGAATTGCACTGCCAATGCAGACGTAAGAGGTTTGGATCCACTAGTTGTTCCAAAGAAGTGTTTTACTGCCCCTGGAAACCCACTGGAGGATCAGCTATGGACGATTTCTATTTGATGGTACACAAAAACAACATTATGAAGTTTTACTTTATGTCTCAAATGAGTACTGTTTCTATTGCCTGTTCTGTAGGACAAAGTATTTGGTATTACATATTTGTTATTCTTAATTATAGCATATTACAAAATATGGAGTTCTGGTGGCCTATTGTTAAGAAGCTGTGCTATAATCACAAAAGCATACGGTCTGAATCCATCAGATATTCTGAGGCAGGAGGATGGGCAATCTCTTCCAGTGCAATTTGTTTCCTCTGAAAATTGGCTGTGAGTTGGTTCTGACTCAACAGCAAAGAACAACAACAAAAACAACAACATTACCAAATGAGTACCAAAATGAAATAGCAACCATTTAAAGCAAATTTGGTGAAGTAATTATTTGTTATGAGAGATCAACAGAATTTAATATTGCTTGTTGAAAAGATCCATTTCCTTTGATGCAGAATATGTGGAATATACTTTTTGTATCAGTTATGTTTTAACAAGTAAACATATCAGTCCTCTACATCCACTAAAAGTGTTCATCTCATCTTATTCCACTAAAAAGGCATGTGTTTCTTTTTGTATTGTCATTATACTAAAAAAAGAAGTTTCATCCTGGATATTTCATCCACATATAAGTGCTCTTTCTCACACACACAGACACACAGTCCTCATCTATCCTTTTTGAATATGTAAGTGGAGGATGGGGAGCCACAGATTATCTATACTCAGGGATGACACATGTTGTAAACTGATAATGATGTTGAACTCAATGTTCTGAGCCTGGTACATAGAATTCTCACTTTTGAAAATATCTTTCCTTGGCCTTAGTTTCTCTCCTAAAGTTTTCAGGTGGTTGTATTATTGTTATATACCACCAAGTAAAAACTGACTCATCACTGACCCTTCAGAGGTTATTAATCATACAGGAGTTGATTGCTCATTTTCCCCCAGCAAAGCAGCTGGAGGATTTGAACCACAAGCCTTTGGGCTGGTAGTGTAATTCCTTAACACTAAACCACCAGAGTCCTTCTGCTAATTATGCATCAACAATGATGAATCCCATGCCAGTTTTGTTGAGTTGAGTTTAACCTGTGGTGTGTCAGAGCAGATCTGGGTTCCACAGAGCTTTCAACATCTGGGGTTTTTTTTTAATGACAAAGGACCAGGTAGTCATTTAATCAATTGTGCACAGGGAATCTGGAGCCAACTCAATAATAGATAAAAATGAAAACATTAATTTTTGGTATAAGAAATTTTTCACTTTCAATTCTTATAAAATTAATGAAATATATTATATTACCTTAACAAATTCTTCAGTGCCTGTGGCATTAGAACACAATGTTAGTTGCCACAGTTGAGTACAACAATCTAAAAATCAAATTTGATTCACCAGTAAGTGGAAATCATTAGTTTCTTTGATCTTAAATAATTTTAGCTCTAAATAGAGAATCTCAAATTTGTATAGGCTTCTAGTAACACTGCTTTTTTTTAAAAATAAAATATTTATTTTTATACTGGTATACTTACCAAATTCGTATATATTGTTTTTTACACTGGATCTTTCCCACTTCATTTATCCACCCCTCCTTCTATCCATCAAATTGTGCGACCCTGTGATTACCCCCCTGCCCAGCCTCACCCCTCTGCTCCTATCATCTCCCAAATATATGGGTTTTTTTACAGAGTTACTGTGCAGTCCCTCTACTAATGAAACATCTGTAAGAAACAAACACCAACACCACCTCACCTCATCTCACTTCACAGCTGGATTTGGGAAGCAATTTCTGAAATAGAACTCTAACCCTCCATGTCTTGTTTTGTCTTGGGGCTTTGCACACATTCTTTGGGACATTTGATGAAAAAGATTTTTCCCTCAACCAAACCTACCTTTCTCAGCTAAGAAGGCAGATCTGGTCAGAGACAAGTACTGACTGGCTCAGGCTAACCCTAGGTGAGTTGTCTCTTACTTGCAGATTGGTTTCTTTGTAGGTTAGGATGAAGTGATCTTGAGAAATGTCCTTGAGTTGGCTCTTTAAAGTCTCCCTTTTTTACTGTTTCTTCATTGTTGCCAATACATAAGATCCGATGCTCTTTCTTTACTGGAAAAGAGAGAGAAGAGAAGTGGCTTTGAGGTTAGAGGGCTCTCTGTTAACAATAAAACTGTCACGATATCCTCTCTCCATGATGGAGTCTGAATAAGTGCTTTCCTGGGGCTGGGATCCAACTGGATTCAGGACAGCCATCAGGTTTTATGGTATATTTTAATGACTCTTAAATTCATTAGGAAAAAAAAGTACACATATACCAAACTTGGATTTCAATTTTGCTTATAATAATAATATTTTATTTTTTTTTTTAAAAATGAAGAATGTCCTGTGGAAGCAAAGGTAACTCCAGCTCATGAAAAATCACACGATGGCCCTGCCTTCCCTCTCCCTTTGCTTGGCTTGTCATTGTTGTTGTGCACCATTGAGTGGAACAGGCCCATAACTGACTCTCTAGTGGGTTTTCAGAGGCAGTAAATAATATGGGAGGAGTCTGCCTATCCTTCTCCTGCAGAGAAGCTGGTGGATTCGAACTGAATGCCTTTGGGATTGCAGTGCAGCTTCTTACCACAAGGCCACAGAGCCTCTGACTTATGGTAACCCCATCTGTGTCAAAGCAGAACTGTACTCTACAGGATTCCCAGTGGCTGGGACTTTTCAGGAACACATAACTAGACCTCTCTTCTAAGGCACCTCTGGTGGTCTCAAATCTCTGCCCTTCTGGTAAGTATCTGACATGTTATTGATTTACACCATCCTTAGATTCTATTGTCTACCAACCTTATTTTGTACTAGGTCCATAGCAAGTATACAATACATATTTATTGAAAGAATAAAATCTGCCAAGAAAACAACTTGGTTGGATGATGCATTTCACATTGCAAAGGGGTGAACTGGGAGAGCTGAGAGTTGAACCTCTGATGACCTGTACTAAGTCGTGGGTTCCCTCTGCTTTTTGAACTGTGAGCTCTTTCTACCAAGGTCTCAAAGAGAACTTGGTTTGATCCCTGAAAACGTTTTTGGCTGTCAAGAGATGAAAGATCCCTGAGGCTGTGTCAGGGAGCATTTCTAGGTCCTAACATCTCAGCAATGGTCGAGGGTTCCAGAAGCTTTTGAGGACGTTCAAGCACTGACCCTAAAATAAAGGTTCTCTTGCGGTTCATAGCTGTGCAGAGCAAATGAGACTAAACAAATGGTCAGAACCTGTCTACAAGTTGGAAAAGATGAAGCTGTCATTGTCATGTGCCATCAAGTTGATTACAGCTCATAGTGACCCTGAGCACAATAGCTCTGAGCCCTGCTCTATCCTGAGCCAATCTCATTGTCTCTGTCACACCTGCTCTCATTACCCGAGTCACTGTGTCAATCCATCTCATCCTGGGTGTTCCTCTCCTGTGCTCTACCTCCACCCTTCCACGCATGATGTCCTACTCCAAAGACTGGTCCCTCCTGGCTACATGCCCAAAGTATGTTAGATGGAGTCTTCAAATCCTTGCCTCCAAAGAGCAGCTTTCCCCATGTACCTACATGATCATAAAGAGATAAATACAAAACCTTAAGTCCTTTTTATTGTTGCTGGTAGATGGTTTTGTCTTTTCCCAGCTCATTAGCAATTGCTTGTGGAGAAGGACCAACCACTGTTTAGTCCTGCACCACCGCCACCATTGCTATATTTGAGCCCATTATTGTAACTTCCATGCCAGTCCATACTATAGAAGGTCCTCTCTTTCTCGCTGACCTACTTTACCAAGTACAATGCCTTTCTTTCTTTCTGACAATGTGTCCAAAGTATATGAGATGAATTCTCATTGTGTTCGCTTCTAAGAAGCACAGTTCTGACTACAGTCCCACCAAGACAGATTTGTTTGTCCTTCTGACAGCCATAGTGTCTATGTGATGCAAGCAGATTAAACTCAACCACTGACCTGAAGGTTGGCGGACACATTCAGTGGCTCTGTGGAAGAGAGCTCTTGTGATCTGCTTCTGTAAAGATTGCAGTCAAGAAAACCCTGCAGAGAAATTCAACTCTGTAAGGCACAGGGTTGCTGCGAGCTGCGGGGCTGACTTGATGGCAGCTAACCTGGAGGCTGGTAACTTACACATAGGCAGCAAGACTGTGGGAGAAAGACTGGAAGAACTGTTTCCATATAGAGCAGTTCTACTCAATAATCTGTGGGGTTGCCAAGAGTTCAAGTCACTCCAACAGGCTAGGTTTGCATTTTAGCAGCTCCATGGGCTCCTTCTAAGCCCTGGAGCGAGTTAAGTGTTGGTCTACTAACTTAAAGCTTTGCAGTTCAAACCCACCAGCTACTTGAGAAGAGAAAGATGAATTAGTCTTCTCCTATTAAGATTTATAGGATCAGAAATAGAGTTGTTATGAGCCAAAGATAGTGGGCTTGGTTTTGGTAGGCTATTCTTTGGCACTATTATATTTTATCTAATCATGGCTAGACTCCAAAAAGTCCCACAACATGGGGTTCTGGGCTTTAATTCCTATTGTTTCAGATTTTTGAGAACCCCTGAACATACCTCAGCTCTTATCCTGGGGCAACTTCATGGTAGAACCTTCCTGGAACCCAACACCATTAATTAACGAATCTTACCTCAGTCTGTGGCATATTCAATGCAATTGCCTGAGGACCGATGCTCTGGGGATGATATTGCACCAGGCCTTTTGTCTTCTATTTTTCCAGAGAGAAAACGAACAGATTAGGAAGCTGGAGCCCATGAGACATAGACCATCCCAAGAGGAGAGTGGAAAATATTTTCTAACTTTCAGTTCCAGGTGGGAAGCACTGTGATGGATAATTAAACATTACGGAAAATTTAAATGCCAACACCTGTATTTGATCATACAGTCTTGATTAGTCCTCTTGTGGGAAAAGGGGCTGTGGGAGCCTAGTGACAAAAAGCTGAAAAAAAAAAAAAGCTGGACTGCAATCCCAAAGGCATGTGGTTCGAGGTCACCAGCTGCTCAATGGGAGAAGGATGGGCAACGTCCTCCCATACCCTTAATTGCCTCTGAAAACTCACTGGAGGGTCAGCTATGGGTTTGTTCGAATTCTACGGTACATAATAACAATGATAGCTCTTATCTCATGGGAGAAGGATGGGCATTCTTCTCCTGCACCATTAACTACCTTTCAAAACTCACCAGAGTGTCATATATGGGTCAAATCTGACTCTCTCTCTCTCTCTCATATATATCGATATAGATACATAGCAATGGGGGTTGGTTGGTGTGTTGGAATTAGTGAGACTGGCTCAGGACAGGGAAGAGTCCACAGCTGCTGCACATAGGGTATGATGTACATACATCACAGGTGACTCAATGACATATAACAACAATAACATACTATGACAGGTCTGGAAGCAGGAGTGGCATCCTCTTCCTAAATAATAGGCCTCTGGAAACTCTATGAACTTTGGTACATGTCAATAGTTGTAGAGGGGCCTCAGGACTTTTGTTCATATGGTGGCTATGAGTCTTGCTTGACTCAAAAGCAATCAACAACTATATCTCTATCTTTGTCTCTGTCTCCATCTCCATCTCTATCTCTCCATTGCACCCAATGGACTCATAGTCATGACTGTGACTCATAGTAACCCTATATACAATAGCTCTGAACCATGCCGAGCCTCATTCTGACATACTTAATCCCATTGTCCCACTTACTGTGTCAATCCATCTCATCTTGGGTCTTCCTGTGGTTGCTGTGTGCCATCAAGTCAGAAGCAATCCATAATTGACCCTCCAGTGGGTTTTCAGAGGTGGTAAATCACATAGGAGGTGATTGCCCATCCTTCTCTTGTGGAGCAGCTGGTAGATACAAACCATGTGCCTTTGGGATTACAGTGCAAATTTTTACCACTAGGTTACCAGTTGTTATGTTATGTGCCATCGAGTTGAGTATGACTCATAGCGACTCATGAATAACAGATCCGAACCCTGTCCTATCCTATGCAATCCTCACAATTTCGGATACACTCAAGCCCATTGCTGCCATCACTGTGTTAATCCATCTGGCTGAGGGTCTTCCTCTCCTTTGCCTTCTCTCCACTTATCTAAGCACGATGTCCCTCTCCAAGGGTAACATCGCCTAGCAACATGCTCAAAGTATGTGAAATGAAGCTTTAAATCATCTTTGCCTCCAAGAAGCACTCTAGATGCACCTTCTCCAAGACATATCTGTTTGTTTCTTTGGCAGTCCCTGGATATTCAACATTCTTCTCCAACACCACAGTTCAAAGGTGTCAATTATTCTTCTGTCATCCTTATTCATTGTCCATCTCTCAGATGGATAGCAAAAGCAATGGGTAACTATTGTCATTGTTGTTAGGTGCTGTTGAGTTGAGTATGAACCATAGCAACCCTATGAACAATAGATTTGAACCCTGTTCTATCCCGTGCCATCCTCACAATTCCTGATACATTAGAATCCATTGTGGCAGCCATTGTGTCAGTTCACCTGGTTGAAGGTCTTACTTTCCTTTTCCTACCCTCCACCTTTCCAAGCATGATGGTCCTCTCCAAGGAATAACCTTTCTTAACAACATACCCAAATTATGTGAGGCAAATCTTTATCATCTTTGCCTCCAAGAAGCACTCTGGCTGCACTTTCTTCAAGACATATTTGTTTGTTGTTTTGACAGTCCATGGATTGTTCAGCACTCTTTCCCAACATCACAGCTCAAAGGCATCAATTCTTCTTCTGTCATACTTATTACCTGTCCAGCTCTCAGATATATAGCAAGTGATCAGAAAGACCATGGCCTGAATCACATACATCTTAGACCTCAAACGGATTTAATTTCTCTTAAATAATTTGGAAAACAAACTTCCTGACTGCAGATTTTCCCAGTGTGATACATCTCCCATTGGTACTGCTGGTACCTAGGGTGTTGGTTGTGAATTCAAATGAGATGAAATTGTTGACAACGTCAATCTTTTCTTCACTGATCATGAGGTTGCCCATTGGTCCAGTGGTAAGAATTCTTGCTTTCTTGACATTGAGATTGAAGACTGTAGTCTTTGATCTTATACAACAACTGCTTTAAATCCTCCTCATTTTCAGTAAGCAAGGTTGTATCATTGCCATAATGCAGGTTTTTGATGAGTCTTCCTATGATCCTGATGGCACATTCTTCTTCATAGAGTCTAGTTTCTTGAATAATTTGCTCAACATACAGATGGAATGAGATGACGTTTCAACATCTTTACCCTTATGAAGCACTCTGTTTGTAGGTCCTCCCAGACAGATTTGTTTGTTCTCACTGAAAAAAAAAATCCAATGAAAGACTGAACAGGTATGAAGAGAGAATACAACCCTGATGCACTTTTTCAATTTTAAACCATGTAGTGCTCCCTCGCTCTGTTTACACAACAGTTTCTTGGTCTAGGTATAGGTTTCACATGAGCACAATTAAGTGTGAAGGGATCCCCATTATTCTTAATGTTAGCCGTAATTTGTGAACCACACAGTCAAAGGCATTTGCATAGTCAATAAAGCATAAATAGACATTATTCTAGTATTCTTTACTTTCAGCCAGGATCCATCTGACATCAGCAATGATATCTCTGGTGCCAGGGCCTCTTCTAGATCCTACTTGAACTTCTGGCAGTTCCCTATCTATGAATTGTTCTAGCTGTTTTTGAAATATCTTCAGCAATCTTCAACGGCCCAACTTGCTCTTACAGGTTCCTACCAAGAATGGCAGATACTATCACTAAAGGGATTAAACTCCTCAGCAAACCAGCTATGTAGGTATACATATTTCTATGGGCAAAGAAAAGTCTGAAAAATGATATTCAACGTTTGGAAATAGAGAAGTAGAAGAAAAAGTGTATATTTTAAATGGCTACAATTATCAATCAAGTTGAGACTGAAGAAGAATTACATGATATTCATTATCAAAAAGAACATTTCAAGATCTGTCCTGAAGTATGCTGTCATCTATAATAACCATATACATACAAGTAAAAATTGCTAATATAATTTAAATTTACTCAACAGTCCAAAGATGAAGAAATCGAGGATTTTAAATACTTTCCAAGATTTGATATGGAGAAAACATACAATTAAGATATTACTAATAATAACAACTTGTAAATGTAACACAAACTGGAAACAAAACAGAAAGATTATTGTTGAGTTTTTTTTTGTGATAGAACAGAGAGCATAAAACAGGAGGCCAGCAGTTCTCAACTGAAGACCCC
>NW_006399976.1:2304335-2305275 GCF_000299155.1 Elephantulus edwardii
AGCCCATTGTAACAGTCACTATGTCAATCAATCTTGTTATAGGTCTTTCTCTTTCTCTGGTCCTTCACCTTTCCCAGTATGTTTTCTTTTCCCAAGAACTAGCTCCTCCTGACAACATGTACAAAGTGTGAGATGGCGTTTCAACATCTTTGCCCCTATAAAGCACCCTGGTTGTAGGTACTCCAAGACTGACTTGCTTGTTCTCATTGAAATAAAAAAAAAGTCCAATGAAATGTGGAAATTGTTGAACAATATTTTCAATACCACATTCACAAAAGATCATTTTAAAAGTGGCTAGAACATCACCAAAAAACTTGCAGAAATTCAAGTTGGATTCAGGCGAGTTCATGCACAAGGAGGATCATTGCTGATGTCAGATGGATATTGACTAAAAGCAGAAAATATCGGAAAGAGGTCTATTGGATTTTATCGACTACACAAAGGAATTTGAATGTGTAGCTCATAAATTATGGCAACCATTAAGAAGATCCTTCATTCTTGTTCTAAACTTTTGCATTCCAGTTGCCTATTATTATTAATGAATATTGGCTCCATGTTCAATGAATTTCAGACTACAAATTTGGTAGAAATCTTCTATTTCACTTTTATAAACAAGCCCATATTTCTCAACTACTAGTCCTTCTTCACTCTTTCCAACTTTTACATTTCAGTCACCAATTATCAAAGAAACATATTTTGGACATTTTATCAAGAAGGTATATCATACTTGGAAAATTAAAAAAAGGGGAAATCTTCAACAAGATAGATTGACATCCTGGCTGCAACAATGAGTTTAAAGACAGTAGAGATTGTAAAAGTACAGCATCATGTAAATTTTAGTTCTATTGTACACAGGTTCAGTAAGAGTTGGAGCTGTCTCAACACCTAACAATAGTGTTTTGGCAAAGCTGAGCCACAGAAGTGAGATAATATCCATATA
>NW_006399976.1:2306975-2308007 GCF_000299155.1 Elephantulus edwardii
TGAAGGACAAATTTAAGCCCTGAGTTGAAATACTTAAAGATGTTGTTGTTATGTGCCGTCGAGTCACTTGTGACTCATAGCGACCCTGTGTACAATATCCCTAAACCCTGCTCTGTCCTGTGCCAATTGCATCGTCTCCGACACACCCATCCCGATTACCCCAATCACTGAATCAATCCACATCATAGAGGGCCTTCCCCTCCTGTGTTGTCCCTCCACCCTCCAAGCATGATGTCCTTTTCCAAGGACTAGTCCCTCCTTACAACATGTCCGAAGTATGTCAGACGAAGCCTCAGAATCCTTGCCTCCAAGGAGCAGCTTGTTTTAACCCTCTCTAGGAATGAATCTGTTTTCTTAGCAGTCCATGGTACACTCAATACTCTTCTCCAGCACCACAGCTCAAAGGCATCAATTCTCCCTCTATTCTCCCTAGTCATTGTCCAACTCTCTGACGCATAACAATTGATTGCAAAGACCATGGCCTGTATCAGACACACCTTAGTCTCCAGAGTGACACCATGGCTCTTCAGCACTTTAAAGAGGTCCCTAAAGTAGACTTTCCCATCGCAATACTATAGCCAAAATATTGAATGATCCAGGAAGCACCCAAGAAGATGGAAGGAGACTTCCACCCTTGAAATCTCCTGACTGCAGCACATAAAGAAGGCTTGGGATTTCTTGAGCCAAAGGGGAACAGGAGGGGACCTGCTTCAGTTTCCAGAGGACAATACATCACAGGAGGAAATTTGCTATAGTTTACCAGAGAACAATACTCACCCTACTTTAGGGAGCAAAAGGGGAACACAGATATACAGGTCCTTTAGAGAATATTGCCCTCCCCTGAGATATTACACACTTTTAACAGTCTAACATCTACCAAGAAAAGATTCACTTAATGTCAAGAAATCAGCAGGCAGCCTCGAACATCCTGATAAAAGAAAATAACCCTTTTCCTAAAAAACCAATAGATCCTGGACTGTCAATAACCACACTAAATGTGAATGGACTAAATGCACCAATCAAGAGAAAAAG
>NW_006399976.1:2309977-2310917 GCF_000299155.1 Elephantulus edwardii
CCAAAAGTTAATATAATTCTCAATGGAGAAAGATCAAAAACATTTTTCTTATGAATAGGGACCAGACAAGGATGTCCAGTGTCACCACTCCTATTCAATATTCTATCAGAAGTACTTGCTAGGGCAATGTGGCAAGAGAAGGAAATAAGAGGCATCCAATTGGCAAAGAGATGGTGAAACTGTTACTGTATGAAGATGATATAATAATGTTCACAGAAAACCTTAAGGACTCAATAAAAAACTGTTAAAGCTAGTTAACCAATTTAGTAGAGTGGTAGGATATAAGATCAATATTCAAAAGTCAGTGAGATTCTTCCATAGTAACAAAGAAACCACTGAGAAGGAAAATAAGCAAGCAGTATCATTTACAACAGTCAACCACAAATTGATTAGGAATAAGCTTAACTAGAATGCAGAAGATCTTTACAAAGAGAACTATAGAACATTTTTAAAAGACACAATAAAAGACCTAAATAAATGCAAAACTGTTCCCTGTTCATGGATGTTTTTGTTCTTAGGTGCCATTGAATCAAGTACAACTCATAGCAACCCTATGAACAAAAGATCTGAAACCAGTCCTGTCCTGTGCCATCTTCACACATCCTGACACACAAGAGCCCACTGCAGCAGCCATCTTGTTAATCCACCTGGTTGAGAGTCTTCCTCTCCTTTGCTGACCCTCAACCCTTCCCAAAATCATGCCTTTCTTCAAGGAATAGCACCACCTAGCAAAATGTCTGAATTATGTTAAGTGAAGCCTTATTATTCTTTCCTCCAAAGAGCTCTCTGGCTGCACTCTCTCCAAGACATATTGATTTGTTTTTTTGGCCTTTCATGGAGTGTTTAGTGTTCTTCTCCATTACCAGAGCTCAAAGCCTTTTTTTCTGTCACCCTTATTCATTGTTCAGGTCTTGGATGCATAGCTAGTAATCAGAAAGAT
>NW_006399976.1:2312632-2320868 GCF_000299155.1 Elephantulus edwardii
GCAGTGTTATTCACCATTGCAAGAACATGGAAACAGCCCAAATGCCCAACCACAGTTGAATGGATTGAGAAATAGAGGTACATTCACACAATGGAATACTACACAGCACTCAGGAGCAATGATTTAAAAAATTACTACATAACTTGGGAGAGACTAGAGAGCATTATGCTGAACAAACTCAGCCTTATAAAGACAAACACTGAAAAAGACGATCATTGTAGAAATAGAAGGATAACTAGTAAAACATGTATTAGAATCCAAGGAGGGAAGAGTAAGAGAAGAGGGGTGATGATGGGTGGGGGCCAATCATGGGGTTGCACAATTTGATGGTGGGGTGTAAAGGAAATGGGAAAGATCTGGCAGGGATCTGGAAAGAGGGCAATGATGGGCATAGTTCAATGGTGATTAATTTTACGAAATAACAATGAATGGTAATGATTGTATGAAACACAATGTGAATGAATAATAATGTGAAGCACAATGTATATGAACTTTGTAAGCAAACCAACATAAAATAAAATGGAAGGAGTACAGAGTCACTGTACCAAAAAGAATTGACTGACACTAAAGAATTTAATGAAACAGCATATGATCAAGAAGCAATGGTGGTCAAGGAGGGAATTCAAGCTTCTCTAAAAATTTGGCAAAAAACAAGGCCCCAGGAATTTATGGAATACCAATTGACATATTTCAATAAAAAGATGCAGCCCTGGAAGTGCTCACAATACTGTGCCAAGAAATCTAGCCAATTGACTAGAAGAGATGTGTGTTTATTCCTATTCCCCCAAAAGGTGATCTAACAGTGTGAAAATTATCAAACAATGTCACTAATATCACATGTAAACAAAATTTTGCTGAACATGTTCCAAAAACGACTGGAACAGTATATTGACAGAGAACTTCCAGAAATACAAGCTGGATTTAGAAGAAATTATGTCACTAGGGATATCATTGCCAACATCAGATGGATCTTGGCTGAAAGCAGAGAGTACCAGAAGAATGTTTATTTGTGTTTTTTTGACGATACAAAGGCATATGACTGTGTGGACCACAACAAATTGTGGCTAACCTTGAGAAGAATGGGAACTCTAGAATACTTGATTGTGATCATGCAAAACCTATTCTTAGACAAGGAGACAGTCGTATGAACAGAGCAAGGAAACACTGCACACCACTGCCTCAGCAGCACTCTAGTCTGCTCTGTTCATTCCCAGCCATGGTCAATCCCACTGTGCACTATGACATCACTTTCAATAGTGATGTTTTAGGCCACATCTCCTTCGAGCTGTTTGCAGATAAAGTCCCAAAGATAGCAGAAAACGTTCGTACTCTGAGTGTTGGGGGGAAGGTATTTGGTTACAAGGGTTCTTGCTTTCAGAGAATCATACCTGGGTTTATGTGCCAGAGTGGTGACTTCATACGCCATAATGGTACTGGTGGCAAGTCCATCTATGGGGAGAAGTTTGATGATGAGAAATTCATCTTGAAGCACACAGTTCCTGGCATCCTGTTCATGACAAATGCTGAACCCAATACAAACAGTTCCCAGTTTTTGTCTGTACTGCTAAGACTGAAGGGTGGGGGGTCAACCATGTAGTCTTTGGCAAGGTGAGAGAAGGCACGAACATTGTGGAAGCTACGAAGCATGTTGGGTCCAGGAATGGCAAGACCAGCAAGAAGATCACTGTTGCCGATGGTGGACAACTCTGATGTGATTTGCATTTTAGTTTTTTCTTCACTGGACCATTTCTTCTCTAGCTTCAGAGATCACCCTGCTTCCTCTAGTGTGTTTGTAGTATCTTTTAATCTTTGTGCTCTTGCTACAGTTCTTTGGGTTTTTTCTTTCCCTCCAAGTTTAGCAAGATTAGAGTTAAGTTTACAACTGTGAAATAAAAACTAGATAGCAATAACAACAAAAAAAGGAAAGGGGTGCATTAGGGATGTGTGGAACAGATAATTCAGGCGGCTAGAAGAATGTGGCATCAGGATTGGAGGAAAACTCATCAACCACTTGTGTTAATGCAGATGACAAAACCTTGCTCACTAAAACTGAGGAGGACTTGAAGTGTTTGCTGCAGAAGGTCAAGGAGTGTAGTCTTCAATATGGATTACATCTTAACATCCAGAGGACAAATATTCTCACCACCTGGCCAATTGGCAGCACCATGATAGATGGAGAAGAGATAGAGGATGTTAACGATTTCATCTTGCTCGAGTCCACAGTCAACACTCTTGGCACCAGTAGTCAGGAAATTAAGACAAATTGCTTTGGGAAAGTCTGATGTCAGGGACTATTCCAGAGTGATAACGAGCCATGATGTCAGCCTTAGAGACTAAGGTGCACCTGATCCAGGCATTTGTCTTCTCAGTTACATGAGAAGACAACTACATTTTCTTCTCTATGCATCAGAGAGCTGAACAATGACTAAGAATGAGAAAGGAAGAATTGATGTCTTTGAGTGTGGTACTGGAATAGAGTATAGAACATCCCATGGACTGTCAAGAGAACAAATAGGTCTGTTCTGAGAGGGTGAAACCAAGTTCTCCTTGGAGGCGAAGATTGTGAAGCTCCATCTCATGTACTTTGGACATGTTGCCAGGAGGGATCAATCCTTTGAGAGGGACATTATTTTTGGTAGGGTGGATGGTCAGCACAGGAGAAAAAGACCGTGGATGAGATGGATTGACACAGTGACTGTGGAAATGGGGAGAAGAGTGTCAGAGACAGTGTGACTGAATCAAGATAGGACAAAGTTCAGAGATATTGTTCACAGGGTTGCTGTGAGTTGTAGTCGACCTGATAGCATATAACAACAACAATTCCTTGGAAAGTACTATCATCATTGGAAAGATGGAGGGTCCATGAAGAAGAGGAAGACCTCCAACTGGATGGATTGACACAGTCACTTCAACAATGGGTTCTAGTGTGTTAGAGGTGATGAGAATGGCATAGGATAGTGTAGGGTCCAGGCTGGCTAGTCATAGGTTTGCTATGAACAACTGTAACATCAATTACAACACAAGGGCCATAGTCTTGAGGTTTTCTCCAGTTTATCAGGTCAGTGAGCCTGTCCAATTTTTCTTCTGTACTTTTATTTTTTTTTCTCACTCTCTTCAGGATCATCTACTGTGATCTGTTTTATAGCGGTCAGCAGTGAAAGTTGGACACCATCTAATTCTTCTGGTCTTAGGTCATGGAGGTTGAGGTTCACATGATCTGTTAGTCCTTTGGACTGATTGTTTCTAGGCATTATTACTTTTCTCCAAAGATTATGCAAGCTAGCATTTATGAAACATTTGTAATATGCTTGAAGTTGGTACATGGTGAGTAGCTCTCACAATCCTGTAAGGGGAGATGGCTATTTTTGCAACATGACAGATCATGGTACCATGGGTCAGCGAGATTAGGCATCTTGACCATATTGACTCAACTAGTGGTTAAAGAGCTGCACCACCAACCTAAAGATTCAATTCCACCCACTGCTTTCTCAAGGGAGAAAGATGGACAGTCTCTTCCTCGGTGACTTATAGTGTCTGAAAACCTCCTTGAGATTGAGTTGATTCTGACTCAAGGACACATAACAGCAACAATAACATGTAAGAGGCATAGTAAGTAGTGGAGCTAGGATTCCAACCTTCTTTTTAGGACTCTGAGGAAGGTAAACGTAACTGTTAGTGAACATTGGGACCCAAGATAGGTGGAAATGAGCTAGTCAAAGGCACAAAAAGCATTAGAGACAGAGCTGGAACTTCAACTCAGGGTTTACGGCACCTAGCGATGGAGTCTTCACATATGAATAGTTGTTGTTGTTTTGTTATGTGCCGTCGAGTCGCTTGAGATTCATAGTGACCCTATGTACAACAGCCCTAAACTCTGCTCTGTCCTGTGTCAAATGCACTGTCTCTGACACTCCCATCCCAATTATCCCAGTCACTGAATCAATCCACCTCATAGAGGGCCTTCCCCTCCTGCGCTGTCCCTCCACCCTCCCAAGCATGATGCTCTTCTCCAAGGACAGGTCTCTCCTCACAACATGTCCAAAGTATGTTAGACGGAGCCTCAGAATCCTTGCCTCCAAGGAGCCACCCGGTTTAACCCTTTCCAGGATGAATCTGTTTGTTTTCCTAGCAGTCCATGGTATTCTCAATACTATTCTCTAGCACCACGGCTCAAAGGCATCAATTCTCCTTCTATCCTCCTTGGTCATTGTCCAACTCTCTGATGCATAACAAGTGATTGTGAAGACCATGGCCTGTATCAGATGCACCTTAGTGTCCAGCAGAGAGACACCATTGCTCTTCAGTACTTTGGAGAGGTCCCTAAAAGTTGACTTTCCCATGGCAATGTACCTTTTAATTTCCTGGCTATGAATAGTGACAACTTCCATATCCACCAAGCTTCATCCACTCTAGGGAGTCTTGAGTGAAACAGTGTATATTTGGGTCCTGGATAGAGTTCATCTTGAGGACTAGGGATGAGAAAGGGGTCCCAGAGACGACAAGCATCGGCTCCAGCTCTTCCTTTCTCTGGTTAAGACAAATGGTAGCTCCTGACTTCTGAAGGCAGTGCCCATCGGGATGTGTTTGACCACATCAGCCTCATGACCCTTGACCATCTGCAGAAATGAATCTTCAAAAAAAAAAAAAAAGAAAAAAAGAAATGAGTCTTCAGCTTTGACAGCCACTCCCAGGAATGAGTCCACAGCCTGTATCTGGGAATTTGGGTCATTTATTCAAGGGAGTAGATGGGAAGGAAGAATAGACCAGGGAAGCCAGTTGAGACTTTATGGAGGAAGTGAGTCAGAAAAGGGTAAGTAAAAGGGAATGGAGAAAGATCCTTCTGTGTAGGTGGAAATGTCTGAGTAAAAGCAACAAGGCTAGGATGAGCAGAGCATGTGCAACAGGTGGCATGGGAACACCTTGAGAATGAGATTGGAGAGGTAGGCAGGAGCCAGATCTTAAGGATATGAAAGACCTCAGCAAGGGAGTAAGGGTTTTATAATAGGAAGGAATTCCATGCATTTGTTCACAGAAGACATTTGAGCAGTTGAAGGGTATGGTCAGAGTGGAACTCTAAAAAATCTGTGTCTATGCAAGACTAAGTAAGGGTCAGGCACACACTAGATGGTGTTGGTCTTGGCCAGAAGGAAACCTGGTCAGAGGCAGGTCTTTGAGTCAGATGGGAGAGAATTAAATGTGAGCTGTATGGACAGTTTGGAAAGGAGAAAGGGAATGATGAGTGTGAAGAGTATGACACACAAGATCTCTCTGGGGTCTGGTCAGCTCCTGAGAATAGGAATATGTAGACAGAAGAAGTTGTAGAGTCACCTTATCCTCAATTAATTTAATGGGAGGTAGCACTGGTTCTGAGTAGCAGGTATTCAAGTTACCGCCTTTCTTTTTACCTCATCCTTCCGGAAGCCCACTGAATATATTGTTTGCACCTTAGAGCGCAATGCCCTTGTAATGAAATGGAGCCTTCCTACACTTCCTGTACCACAACATTCCTGATGGGAAGTACTTTAGAAAGGACTGCTACGTAATGCCTGACTTTACATCTTGGTGCTGCCATCCAACAGTGGTGCTGCAACCTCGCAGAACAAGATGTTGAAAACTTCCTCAAGGCCAAGCAAGGTAAGACCAAGACTTTGAACTCTGGTGATGTGCTCCTGCTGAGTAAGGTAAGTGCCTGTAGGTTCTGGTGTGACAGTGGGAAAAACCTCTATCTCAAAGTCATATCTATCAGAATTATGTAATCCACTAGGTAATGGGGAGCCACGGAAGGTGTAGGAGGAAGAGCCATGTTGAACATGTTTTAGAGATGAACCTATAGAATGCAAAGTGCTTGTCTGGCTAAATTTAGAACTTCAAATGGCTTGAATTTGCTCTACTTACAACCTAATAAGTTAGACTACCACATTGTGTTTATTTATCTTTATAATATTATTGTCATTCAGCTTACTCCACTGGGCCAATAGGCACATCATGATTGATGGAGAAAAGATTCAAACTGTCAACAACTTCATCTTACTTGAATTCACAATCAATACACATAGTACCAGCAGTCAGGAGATCAGCAGATGTATTGAAGTGGAAAAATCTGCAGTCAGGGAAATTTGAGGCTAAGCCTTGAAGCATGGCACTTTCAGGCATTGACACAAGCTCCCACTTGCCTATTAACTTGTGCTCAAGAACCCCAGGTGAAATTAAGAGTTCATCTTGGAGGCCATCTGGTCTCTGTTCAAAAGAAAATAACAACTCCCCAAAGAATTGATGATAATGAATTAAAATGCTGTCATGGGATCTTTGTATTTGCACCCGACCCTGGCTCTCACCTACCCTAGTGCCTCAGTGACCTAGGTCAAAGTCTCTAGAATGA
Organism: Elephantulus edwardii; assembly: GCF_000299155.1. Taxonomy (NCBI): domain Eukaryota; kingdom Metazoa; phylum Chordata; class Mammalia; order Macroscelidea; family Macroscelididae; genus Elephantulus; species Elephantulus edwardii. The sequence continues at coordinate 2,319,012 of NW_006399976.1, forward strand.
ATCAAATTTTCATCTGAGTGACATCAGAGAGCCCAACGCTGTGTCTGCCACAAACTCTGTAGACATAACAATCCCCTGGAAGCCAATTCCAAGTTTGTGAGTGAACACGTCTTGGGAATTTCAGTGGCCTCTGGGTGCTCATTGAGAGTTTGCACACAGCTCCCCACCTCAGCCCCATTGTGTCAATTAGAGAGTCTATGGGGGTCAGCCTCTGAGTTGCAGGCCCACGAGCTCTAATCTATGGGTGAGCTAAGGGTGGAATTAGAGACAGAGTTTCACCAGCTTGGTAATAGAGATCTCCAGATATTTTCAAACACCTTTATTGAAGAATATCTCAAGTATCATATAAGTCATTTATTTAACCTGGACAATATACTTTTTCTTTTAAATTGAGATTTTAATGCAAGTTTATAGAGGCTATGGATTTCCACTCATTCATTGTTGTACATTTTCCTCCCTGTCTACCCATCCCCCCAAGTTCACTTTTCTCTATGTTTTTTTTTTAATTGAGATTTTAATGAACGTTTATAAAGAACTTGGATTTCCATTTATTCATTGTTGCACGTTGTCCACCCTCACAAAAAGACAAATACTGCATAATGCCACTGTTATAAAACAGGACTGACATGAGGATTGGGGGGAAACTAAGGAAAGAGGGCATAAATAATGCGCATGGCATTGAAACAGAGAGGGACAATTTACTTTCTGACTGACTCATCTTGCTCAGCATAAGGTCCTCTAGACTCATCCATGTTGTGTAGCATTTCATGAATTTGTCCATGTTTTTCAATGCTCCATAGTACTCCCTTGTGTGAAAGTAGCATAATTTCTGAGTAAAATAAGCCAGTTATGAATGAATTGTTTATAAAACCATTATTATAAAAAGCCAGGGAAAGGTTTACACAGAGTAGCAATCTTGTATGGTTACCAGGGAAGGGAAGATAAGGGAGGAAAGATATTTTGTTTATCAGGGCACTATGAATCATACTCAACTCGATAGCATCTAACAACAACAACAGCAACAACATCATCATCATCAGCAGCAGCAGCAGCAGCAATGAATTCTTCTTGGGGTGAGTGAAGATAAGTAGATGTGGGATGAACAGTCAATTGGATACTTTGTGTGTTGTGATTGGTGTTGTGCAACAAAATGTGTGTGAATGATTAGAAAAAAAATAAAAAAGAGAAAATTTTATCAGTGGTTACCACAAGCTAGGGGGAAGTTGTTGTTAGGTATTGTCCAGTCGAGTATGACTTACAGCAACCCCATGAACAGCGTTCTCAATCCTTTCCTATTCTTTGCCATCTTCACATTTCCTGACATACTAGAACCCATGGGGGCAATAGCCATGCTAATCCACCTGATTGAGGTTCTTCCTCTCCTTCTCTGACTCTCCACCCTTTCCAGCATCATGTCCTCCAGAGAAGAGCCCATCCTAGAAGCATGCCTGAAGTATGTGAAGAACACTCCAGCTGCACCTTCTCCAAGACACATTTATTTGTTCTCTTGGTTCTCCATGGGATGTTGTTCAGTGCTCTTCTTCAACACCACAGCTCAAAACATCCACACCCATGTTTATTGCGGCTTTGCTCACAATAACAAAGAGTTGGAAACAACCATGTGCCATCAACAAACAAATGGAAACACGATGGAATATTAAGCTGTATTGAAAAACAAGGAACTCATGCAATATTATTCAAAATGGGTGACCCTGGAGGACATTATGCTGAGTGAAGTATCTCAGACACAAAAGGACAAATACTGCATGTTTCTACAGTTGTAGAATGGGACTGACATCAGAGTTGTGAGGAGACTGAGAAAGACTGGATAAATTATGTATATTGCATGGAAACAGA
>NW_006399976.1:2320968-2322240 GCF_000299155.1 Elephantulus edwardii
ATTGAAAAACAAGGAACTCATGCAATATTATTCAAAATGGGTGACCCTGGAGGACATTATGTTGAGTGAAGTATCTCAGACACAAAAGGACAAATACTGCATGTTTCTACAGCTGTAGAATGGGACTGACATCAGAGTTGTGAGGAGACTGAGAAAGACTGGATAAATTATGTATATTGCATGGAAACAGATGAGGGAGAGAACTATTTAAAAGTGATATATGACTGGGTATTATGGTCATGACAAGAGTCCAGAATGAAGGCTGCATAGTGGAGTGGAATCAGGGGGGAAGACTATATACCAATGAAAGAATATTTCTTTTACTTCTCAAAGAGAAGAGCAAGCTGCGGGGAGGGGTAGGCAGGCAGAAAAATGCAACAATGAATGAATGGAAATCCAAAGTCTCTGTAAACATTCATTAAAATGAATAATAAAAAATAAAAAAAGAAACAATGTCAATGAAGGAAAGTGTGAGACACAATGTATACAAATTTTGTTTGCAAACCAATATAAAATATTTTTAAAAGGTAACAAAACAAAACAAAACAAAAAACTCCAAAACATCTATTCTTCTCTTGTTCTCTTTTATTGGAGGAAATTACAACTAGAGGGGTATTGAGTTTCTGTTTGAAGTGATGTGAAACTTAATGGATAGTAGTGATGGAATCACAACACGGTGAATGTAATCAATGCCACTGAACTATACACTTAAAATGTTTACTATGTCACTTAGTGCTATATATGTTGTTGTTGTGTGCCTTCAAGTCAGAACAGACCCATAGCTGACCCTCCAGTGGGTTTTCAGAGGCCGTTAATCACACAGGAAACAATTGCCCATTCTTCCTCTGAATGTTATATATAGATTTTTTTAAAAACCCTTTTATTTGTATTAGCTTGCTTACATTGTACATTGTGTTTCACACTATGCTTTCTTCACATTGTGTTCCATGCAATAATTTCTATTAATTATGTTTTATAAAATTAGTCATCTTTGACCTAGGGCTAAAACCAAGGACTATAAACTTCATTAGAGAAAAGCTTGGAAGAACTCTAGAAATCCTAATCGACAACATAAACTGTCTTCCAAGCATCCTGAAAAACCTACAACCAGGAATGGATAAAATAGATGAATGGAGCCTTCTAAGAATAAAATCCATATGCACATACAAAAAGTTCTCCAACAGGGTAAAAAGGGAAACCACAGACTGGGAAAAAGTATTTGGTAATGACATGTCTGATAAGGGACTTATATCTAGAATTTATTATTTATTA
>NW_006399976.1:2323305-2329975 GCF_000299155.1 Elephantulus edwardii
CCAACACACTGTGGAATTATTGTATGCTATTTCTCATATGACAAACAAGCAAATCCTGCTGAAGATTATCCAGAAACTACTGGAACAGTACATTGACAGAGAATAACCAGAAATACAAGCTGAGTTTGGAAGAGGTCATGGCACTAGAGACATTATCACCAATGTCAGGTGGGTATTGGCAGAAAGCAAAGAGTACCAGAGGTATATCTATCTGTGTTTCATTGATTATGCAAAGGTATTTGCTGATTACAAGAAATTGTGGGTAATGTTGAGGAGAGTGGGAATCCAAGAACACTTGATTGTGCTTGTGTGAAACCTATACTTGGGCCAGGAAGAAATACTCAGAACAGAACAAGGAAACGATGCATGGTTCAATATCAGGGAGGGAGTGCATCAGAGATGTGTCCTGTCACATGCTTTTTCAAGCTATATGCAGAACAATCATTCGGGAAGCTGGGCTTTATGAGGAGGAATGTAGCATCAGGGTTGGAGGAAGACTCATCAACAACCTATGTTATTAAGATGGAACAACCTTGCTTGCTGAAGCTGAGGTGGACTTGAAGCACTTGCTGCAGAAGGTCAAGGACTGCAGTCTTCAATATGGATTGAAGTTCAATATCCAGAAGACAAAGAGTCTCACCACTGGGCCAATTGGAAGTACCATGATGGATGGAGAAGAGAGTGAGATTGTTAATAGTTATAGCTCACTTGGCTCCACAATCAACACTCTTGGCATCAGCAGTCAGGAAATCAAAAGACAAATTGCATTAGGTAAATCTACTGTCAGGGACCTTTCCAGACTATTGAGAAGCAATGATGTCAGTCTAGAGACTAATGCCTGATCCAGTCCCTGGTCTTTGCAATTACTTGCTATGCATCAGAGAGCTAGATAATGATTAAGGATTATAGAAGAAGAATTAATTGATGCCTTTGAGTTGTGGTGCTGGATAAGTCTTGAACATACGACGGACTGCCAAGAAAAAAAAATAGGTCTGTCTTAGAGAAGGAAAAACCAAGTTTCTCCTTGGAGGCTAGATTTTGAAGCTCTTTCTTACATACTTTGGTCATGTGGCCAGGTGGGACTGATCATTGGAGAAGGACATCATGCTTGAAAGGGTGAAGGGACAGTGCTGAAAAACAAGATTCCAGATTAGATGGATTGATGCAGTAACTAGGGAAATGAGGGTTGGTGTGGCAGAGTAAGTGAGACTGGTTCAGGACAGGACAGGTTTCAGAGTTGCTGTACAAGATAGGGTTGCTATGAGTCGCAGGTGACTTGATGGCAAATAACAACATTATAAATTAGTTTTCTACCCATCTGTCTTCCTAAGAGTAAACTTTTAGTAAGTTCTTATTAACTGACTCCTTCAGCAATTACTGAGGAAAATCAAAGAGGATAGCCTTCAATATGGATTACATCTCAACATCGAGAAAATAAAAATTCTCATCATTCGGCCAAGAGACAACATCATGATACATGGAGAAAAAACTGAAGTCAGCAATAGTTTCATTTTACTTGGAACCACAATCAACTTCCATGATAGTAGCAGTCAAGAAGTCAAAAGATACGTTGCATTGGGGGAATCTGCTCTCAAGGGCCTTTTCAAATTGCTAAAGAACAAGGATATCAACTTAAAGACTAAAGAGCCCCTAAACCAAACGATGTTATTTTCAATTGCTTTATATACTTTGGAAAGTCAGGCAATGAATAAGAAGACCAGAAGACAACTTCATGCCTTTGAACTGTGGTGTTGATAAAGCATATATTGAATATCCTGTGTACTACCAAAAGGAGAAAACAAATATGTCTTCGAGGAATTGTAACCAGGATGCTCCTTACTGGAGAGAATGGTGGAACTTCATCTCATGTACTTTAGACATTTGTCAAGACATCGTACTGGAAAAGGTGGAGGGATCAAAACTGAGGAGGACCTAAAGCACTTGCTGCAGAAAGTCAGAACTGTAGTCTTCAATATGGATTGAAGCCCAACATCAAGAAGACAAAGATTCTCACCACTGGGACACCAATTGGCAGCACCATGATAAATGGAAAAGAGATTGTTAACAATTTCAGCTTGCTTTGTTCCACAATCAACACTCTTGGCACCAGCAACCAGAAAGTCAAAAGACAAATTGCATTAGGAAAATCTGCTGGCAGCGACCTCTCCAGAGTTTGAAGAACAATAATGCTAGTCTAGAGACTAAGGTGCCCCTGATCCAGGTGATGGTCTTTGCAATTAGTTACTACGCATTAGAGAGATCTAGACAATGACTAAGGATGATAGATGAAGAATCAATGCATTTGAGTTGTGGTGCTGGAGAAGAGTATGGAATATACTATGGATTGACAAGAGAACAAACAGATTGATCCTGGAGAAGGTGAAATCAGTTTGCTCCTAGGAGGCAAGGAGTTTGAAACCCCATTTCATATATTTTGAGCATATCATCCCTAGAGAAGGACGTCATGTTTGGAAGGATGGAGGGATGATGCAGTAGAGAAAGAGCCTTGAGGAGAGGGATTGATTGACACGATAACTGAGGTTATGGGAGTAAGTGTGCCAGAGACAGTGAGATTGGCTCAGGATAGCACTGGGTTCAGAACTATTGTGCCTAGTAGGATCATTATGAGTTGCTGATAACTCAAGAGCACATAACAGCAGCAGCAACAACAACTTCCATGTATCTGGCTAGTCAGGCAGTTTCTTTACTTCAGGTTCTCCATAACCGATTCTCCTTCAGTCTTTATATTTTTTGTTGTTCAATGGATAGGAGGCATTTGAAATTACCCTGGTTTGGATCAGGTGCACCTTCCTGAGAAGTAGATCCAATGAAAAGACTCAGCATTTTGCACTCATTTATGCAAAAATATCCCCAAAATATGACATTCTGGGTATATTTTATGTCAGAAATATTTTAGGTGCTGGAGATTGTCCTTGAGGATTCAATGCAATCTCTTCCTGGTAAGAGCTGTCTCTTTACTTTCAATAAATCTTGCTTTTACTCGAACAGGGTAAACATTCATTTCTCTTGAGCATTAAATGGTGTCAAAGACTTATGACTTGAAGTCACATTACCTTTGGCAAACACTCTGAGGCATTGTGAGATTGGAGCATTGGCACCAGTGTGGGCTCCCGGAGTTCTTCCCTCATTTCTGGGTCCTCAGTGTTGCTGCAGGCAAATGGCCTCTTGAATAGAATTCTGTTGAGGTAGTGCCTGGAGACTTCTGACACCATTTAATGTGTCATGATTCTTAGTAAAAACATTAATGCAACTTTGTTTTTAGGGCAAACAGCATACTATTTAAACATGACATTTCCCCCATAGGGGGGCATTGGTGGTAGTAGAATTCTTGCCCTTAATTCAAAACACGTGGATTTGGTTCCCAGACAACGCAACACATAGTTGTGCAATGATATCATTTGGCAGTTATGCAATGATGTAATCATCTTCTTGGATGTGATTTATGTTCAGTCTGTTTTAAGGGGTTTATGTTAGCATGAACTCATATATAACCTTACTTAGGTCACAGACTTGATCTGAAGTAGGGGAGTTCCCATGAAGTGTGACCAAAGAGAGAAAAGAAGAGAGAAGTTTGATCCCAACTCATGGTAACCCCTTGCATAATGGAATGGCACCCTGCCTGGACCTGAGCCAGCCACATGATTAGTTGTGTATTAGACAGTTAGGATTTATGAACTTTTCAGGTTTGGATCTATTTTTTTATTTATTGAGATTTTAGTGAAAGTTTATCGAGAACTTGGGTTTCCATTCATTCATTGTTGTATTTTCCTCCCTGTCCTCCTTCCCCCAGTTAGAATTTTTCTTTGGGAAAAAAAATTTTTTTTTCATTGTTATACAGACCCTCCCTCCTACCCCCACAATCCACTTTACTATGCATCTCTTATTCTGGACTTTTGTCATGCCAATAATACCTAATCATATATTCCTTTTATACAGTTCTCTCCCTCATCTGTTTCAATGCCGTGTACATTATTTATTCCCTCTTTTCTTATTTTGTCCCAAACCCCCATGTCAGTCCTGTTTTATAACAGTGGCATTATGCAGTATTTGTCTTTTTTTGTGACTGAGATATTTCATTCAGCATAATGTCCCCCATATTGTATATTTCATGAGTTTTTGTTTTTACAGTGCTGCATAATATTCCATTGTGTTAATATACCACAGCTTCTCTATCCATTCATTTGTTGATGGAATCTGTTTTTTAGGTAAGAGCAAGTGATACAAATCATGGTATTTTCAATGCATCTGAATTGGACAATGAATAAGGAAGACTTAAGAAGAATCAATGTCTTTGATTTGTGGTGTTGGAGAAGAGTATTGAATATCCCATACACTGTCAAAAGAACAAGCAAACCTGTCTTGGAGGAAGCACACCACAGTGTTCCTTAGAGATAAGGATGGTGAAACTTAAGCTCACTTACTTTGGACATATCTTCAGGAAGAACCACTTTCTGGAGAGAGATAGCACATTAAGAAAGGCAGAAGTTTAGTTAAAGAGAGAAAGCCCTTAATGAGAAGGATTGACACAGTGACTGCTAAAACGTTTGAGCACGATAGAGATTGTGAAGGTGGTACAGAATAGAGAAAAATTCAGACCGTTCATTTATAAGGTTGTTATGAGTCATAGTTGACTGGATGGCACCTAACAACAACACCACTTTTCAGAAACAAATAATCAGAACTTTCTTTCTAGCGTGCTAAGACTGGTTAAGTGTCACAGTGATACAGAAGCCTCTCCAGACAGATGTGTGGTGACAGCATGTAAGGTGCATTGTCTGGGAACTAAACATTGGGGTCTTAGATGAAGGGCAAGAATTCTACTTTTGAGCCACCTCCAAGGTTACCATATGGGGAAAATGTCATGTTTTAATGTTACACGATTTGCCCTAGAAAGTCCAACTCTTTTTAAAGCCAAATTTCCTGCTTGGATTGAGAAGATCTGGGGCATTCTTTGGGCTCATCTTAGATCTACCAGTAAAATGCAGAGAAGTCTCAAATGTCATAGATACCAACCGCTCTCCCCTAGAGGTATAAGAGAGGAAGAGACATTTGAGGGACCAGCACAAACCCCAGGGTGCGGCTATAACTGTGTAACTGAGTTTGGGTCTGGAGACATCTAGGAACACAGTGACTCTTGGGAAAAAAGGTAAAAAAATCAGACTGTGTGGATCTTAAAGAGTCTGTGGTGAAAGCGTGAGACAGAGGCTCCCAAGTTATCTTTGAGGATGTCCATGTTGTCAGAGAAAATCTCCAGCTGCTCTAATACTATTGACTAATGACAGTGTGTTGTGCACAAACGAAGCATGTTTGCTAGTCTTTTCTTTGAAATGTCTGTGGGTGGCATAAATGGTTTGTGTTCAACTACTTTCCCAAAGGTTAATGGTTTAAATCTATCTGAAAATGCACTGGAGGAAATGCCTGTTGATCTACTTCTATAAACATTACAGCAAACAAATTAAATGAAACAAACAAATTAAAAAAACCCATAAAACATATCATCCCTGACCTCCAATGCTACCCCAAACAAACAAATATGGAACACTTTCACTCTGTATGTGGACACACAGAGGTTCAACGGCTTTCACTCATGAAAATACTCATTTGGCAAATGTTGCTGTTATATATAGCTTTATACCAATAAAAAAGGAACAACATATTTAATATATTAAACGCACTTAGGAGCAACAATTTAAAAAATACTATATGACGTGGGAGAGGCTAGAGAGCATTTTGCTGAGTAAACTAACTCAGGTGCATAGGACAAATACTTGCATAAGACCATTATTGTAAAAACAGATAACCAGTGAGTTGTGTATGGAAGGGGAAGGGTTACGGGAGTTGTGACTGTGGAGGAGGGGAAATCACTGGGTTGAGAATTTGGTGGATGAAGGGAGTGGGTGAAAAACCAAACCAAACACAATGTAGAGAAATGAAATATAAAAAGTTATTGTATGCAAACCAATACATTTTTTTAAAGTACTCTTTATCTTGATGGCTGAGCACTTTGGTGTCCTTGTAGATCTTGTGCCAGTGGTGAGGATCTCTACCCACATCCTGCTACTTTCAACAATGTCTTTCACTGTTTTTCTAAAAAGACCCAGCAAACAGAAGCCATCATGAATTTGGCCTAGTGGCAGGAAGCTGCGCTAGAATCCCAAAGGGGCGTGGTTTGAGGCCACCATCTGCTCTGCAGGAGAAGGATGGGTAATCTCCTTCTGTGCGATTAACTGTTTCGGAAAACCCACAAAAAGGTCAGCTATTGGTTGGTTCTGACTCTAGGGTACACAACAACAACATGAATTTCTTTACAGGTAAGAAATTAGGATTGTTGTTGTTGTTATGTGCCATCGAGTTGCTTGCGACTCATAGCAACCCTATGTACAACAGCTCTAAACTCTGCTCTGTCCTGTGCCAATTGCACTGTCTCTGACATACCCATCCCGATTACCACAGTCACTGAATCAATCCACCTCATAGTGTCTTCCCGTCCTGTGCTGTCCCTCCAACCTCCCAAGCATGATGTCCTTCTCCAAGGACCTGTCCCTCCTTGCAACGTGTCCAAAGTATGTTAGATGGAGCCTTAGAATCCTTGCCTCCAAGGAGCAGCCTGGTTTGACCCTTTCCAGGATGAATCTGTTTGTTTTCCCAG
>NW_006399976.1:2330285-2331976 GCF_000299155.1 Elephantulus edwardii
AATAATCTCAATCTCCTCACCATCCATCCTGATGCTGCCAATTGGCCCAGTGGTGAGAATCTTTGTCTTCTTGACATTGAGCCTCAATCCATATTGGAAGCTGCAGTCCTTGACCCTCTGCAGCAAGTGCTTCAGGTCCTCCTCAGTTTCAGCATGGGGCATTTTGAGTCAGATAATCATATAATATTATTACTCTCGAGATGAAAAGGTGAGGAAAAAATAGAGTTGCTTTCATAGTTAAGAAATCCATTGCTAGATCCATCTTGAAGTACACTATTGTGAGTGACAGGATAATATATCCAATACGTATACAAGAAAGGCCAGTGAATACCACTATCATTTAGATATATGCACCAACCAGAGGCAAGGAAGAGGAAATAGATGATTTTTACCAACTTTTACAGTCAGAGATCGATCGAACATGCAATCAAGATGCATTGATAATAATGGGTGACTGGAATGCAAAAGTTGGGAATAAAGAAGAAGATTCAGTAGTTGGAAAACATGGACTCGGTGACAGAAATGGAGCTGGAGAGAGGATGATTGAATTTTGCACAATCAATGACTTATTCATTGCAAATATGTTTTTTTAAGAGACATAAACACAGGTTATATACATGGATCTCACCTGATGGTATGCATAGGAATCAGATTGATTACATCTGTGGAAAGAACTGCTGGAGAAGCTCAATAACAGCTGTGAAAACTAGGCCAGGAGCTGATTGTGGAACAGACCACCAACTACTCATATGCAAGTTCAAGCTGAAGCTGAGGAAAATTAAACCAAGTCCATGGAAACCAAAATATGACTTCAAGTCTATCCCACCTGAATTTCAGAACCAGCTCAGGAACAGGTTTGAGGCCTTGAACACTAATGAGTGAAGACCAGATGAGTTGTGGGAGGATATCAATCAAGGGTATCATCCAAGAAGAGTGCAAATGGTCATTGCAAAGACAGAAGAGGAAGAGAAGACCAAAAATGGATGTCAGAATACTCTGAAAATTGCACTGGAGCGCAGAGAAGAAAGTAGGTTTAGAAGCCAAAAAGTCAGCATTTTTTGGAAGCTCCTCTCTACCACAGAGGAGAGCTCTTTTGTCCATAACCTCAACCAGACCACACTCCATGCTCAGAGACTTTCTGAATGCCTCTCATGACCCCCTCTCTGGCATTCCTAGCTCTTTAAAGACCTTCCTCGTGAATGAGCTCAGCGATCACATTCTCCTTTGTCTTCAAGGTAGATCAGGAGCTCAAATAGGTGATTAGCAGCACAGCCCAGAGAAAGGTCATTGACTTTAGTGACTCTTTCCTTGAGTGTATTTGAGCCTACTGGATCTTAGTTGTTGGAGGCAGAGGCCAGCTTGAGGAACTCACTGTATTCTGATGTTGTTGCTGACTCACTTGCTTGTGTGTTGATGCTCAGGTCCCTTAATAAGTAGACTTTTTCTATCGCTGCATCCTCTAACATCTGCTTGTCTTTCCCTTGCAGCCAGAGGGATCTTTCTGCAGCACAGATGTGAATACTCACCCCTCTGCATAAACCTTCTATTTCTCTGTGTATTGGTGCTGCCATGAGATGGAAAGGGTGATCAGTGCTCCCAACGATCTGCCAGCCCTCCCCAGTGCTCCTCAGTCCAGTTAGACTTCCTTGAGTCCTCTCCAACCCTCTTCCCTTCAGTCCTCTCCAGATTCA